>NW_027222791.1:0-76065 GCF_030179905.1 Drosophila bipectinata | reverse complement strand
TTGATCGCGGTGGATGCCGCACGAAAACTAAAAGTTCCTCCCCCCTGAGGCAATTTCTAATTTCGAACATGGTGAGCAACATGCGAGGCCCACTCCGAGTGCATCAATATGCACGAACCAGTCCAATGCATTCTGTTTGCAGGGGAAAAACCTCTTTGCGCCGATATTGACCCTCAAATGTGACGGCAGAGCTCTCCGAGAGTGCGTGTCATCTGGGCGGAAGTGTTCTCACAAGGACTTTATGTAACAGAGCCAGAGGGGAGGGCGACCACCGCTCGCTCTTCCCCAAGATTTCGCATGATGAATGGAAAATAACGGCACGTTTGGCGCAACGCCAGTCATCAAGCAAACAGATTACGTCGCTCGTAAACTAAAAACTAACAAAGAGCAGGACCGTATAGGCTGTTGTTGTTGGTACGTTGCTGTTGTTGTTGTTGTGTTGTGGGTTGCTGGGGCTTCTACTTACTTGGCGGGGTGGGGACGGGGAATTTGGAAATGTATATGGGGGCCTGGACTAGCCTTAGTCTAACTTATTAAAATCCTAATTTGTACTGTGGTTGTGCGGGGCTCCACATCTCGCGCCCGCCGTCATTCGCGTAACTAGCGATAAAATCCAAACAGCCGCCGTGTTTTGCTAAAGTCAGCTGCTTGTCATTATGGCCAGCATTTCCAAGCTTACTCGGTGGGGGTGGTTGGTGACGGCCCCAGCAGCCGGGCTTTTTATTTTCTCGAGTAAATGGTCACTCTAATCCGCAAACTGTTGGATAAAGCGCCGGAAACAAATTAACCAAACACTACGCGAGTCCGGTGGCCAGGGACAGTGTCCCTGGCGTTTCTACTGCTGCTCCTAATCCTCTTCCAGCTAACGGCCGCCTACCGCAACAAGTCTACCGTCCTAACGAGGAAAATCCACCGTCGCCGGGATGCTACCTGTTCGAGGCACTTGATCCAGGAGCTTCTGCCGCTGCCTGACACCTGTCCGCCGGCAGTACTTCGTCTACGAGGCGTCGTTTACATCCTGTACGACGTGAATCTCTCCGAGGGCTTCAATCTCCGACGTGACGTATACATTCGCATGGCAGTTTTCGTGCGGCGCCTACGGCACAAGGAACGCTTCCGAAACGTGCGCCTAGTACTGCCCCCCTGGCCTCGACTTTATCACTGGAACTCACAGGGCCTGCGGCAGAGCAATCTGCCCTGGAGCCACTTCTTTGATGTAGAGAGTCTTCGCCGCTATGCCCCGGTTCTGGACTATGAGGAGTTTTTGGCCGAGCAGCGCCTGTTTGGCAGCCCAGGCGCTCCCTTGGTGCACGTAGCACACGCATTCCGCCTGCAGCATTTCGACCATATGCTTGAGCAAGGAATATTTAGGGACAAGTTTGAACGTATTACGGATGCGCCATGCAACGAGAGATCCCTTTCCGGCGGACCCATTCTCCAGCAACCGGAGTTGCGGGTAGAGCGTTTCCATTGCGTCCGCTTCCAGGGCAGCGCCGGGCTGTTAGAGAAACTGCTCCGTGAGGCTATTGCTGAGGACACAAGCGGACCCGATGACGCGGACCGACGACGATCGGACGACATGCGTACCTATGCTGTGCTCGCGGCCGCGACAGTGCGCCACGACCACTGGGGCGACGCACACTTCAGGCTGGCTCGTCGTTCACTGCGGTTTTACCGGCGCATCAGCACTGCTGGTGCCGAATCCACGAAACAGACTCTAACCACTAAGGATGAGGATACCGGAGTGCAGCGACCGGCCATGTGGGAGCTGGAACGCCCAAAGCGAAATGCCCGTGGCGGGGACTACCTTTGCGCCCATCTGAGACGCGGCGATTTTGTGCGGTCCCGAGAAGGGACCACTCCCACACTAAAATCGGCTGCCCAACAGGCAAAGCAACTAATGAGGGGCTTTAACCTCACCACCGTGTTCATGGCCACCGATGCTACTCCATATGAGCTGATGGAGCTGAAGGAACTGTTCTACCGTTTCCGTTTCGTCCATTTTACGCCGGAATCAGATGCCCAGCGGCGGGAGTTGAAGGACGGAGGTGTGGCCGTGGTGGACCAGCTAGTGTGTGCATATGCCCGGTACTTTGTGGGCACATATGAGAGCACATTCACGTACCGTATCTACGAAGAGCGGGAGATTCTCGGGTTTCCGCAGTCGAGTACCTTCAACACCTTTGCAGGGCGCTAGCTAGGAGCCTGCTCAGAAATCGTTGGCTCCTATGTTTGGCCTATTGTTTGGATGATGGCAGCGAGATTGACTATGAGGAGGATGATGATTTGTACTGAATTCTCGCTGTGTTATCAAATATTGTACTAAGAATCCGATAGCTATGGAGACTATCTTCTCCATCCTGCTAAGATTACTCGAATCCTAGTTGTAAGTTCACGTTTATCAAAACTGCAACAAATATTCCAAACAACCTGCGATTATGTACCAAAAAATAAATCAATAATCTTTATTCAACGTTCTTTTTTATACATTTTGCCTTTTATACACTTTTCTATACAAGTTTTTCAAATTTACGCGCCATCCATTCTAACTGTCTGGCACAATATACAACCCCAACGTCTGGCTCCACCATCGAATTGTCCAACCAGGTGGCAGCTCTTTCCCATCACTAAACTTGGGAAAGGCAAAGAATTGCACGTGTTTTTATTTTGAAAGAATTATTTTACTTAGACGGTAGTTACCTTTTTTAGAATGGGTAAGAAAAACAAGGGCGCCACGCCCAATCTGGGACGCCAGCTGATCAAGGATCGGTTTGGCCACACGCCACGCAGGAAGGTGGACAACGACACAATGGTGCGTAGTGCGTAGAAACACATAGAAATCCAAAATAATAAACAAAATGTTTCAATTCCCGTAGCTTCACACCACGGAACTGCAGGACGGCTACGACTGGGGCCGCCTTAATCTATCGTCGGTGACGGAGGAGTCGTCCTTCCAGGCTTTCCTGCGCACGGCTGAGCTGGCCGGTACAGAGTTCCAAGCGGAGAAATTGAACATCACCTTCGTGAACCCGAAACAACGAGTGGGACTGCTTAGCAAGACACAGGAGCAGAAGATGCACCAGAAGCACCATGAACACCGTGACCAGCTGAAGATTCCGCGACGCCCCAAATGGGATAAGAACACCAGACCAGAGGAGCTAGAACGGGCGGAAAATGAAGCCTTTCTCGACTGGCGTCGAGATCTTGCTCTGCTTCAGGAGGACGAGGAGATCATCATGACGCCCTACGAGAAGAACCTTGAGTTCTGGCGGCAGTTGTGGCGTGTCGTTGAGCGTTCCGATGTGGTGATTCAAATTGTCGATGCCCGCAACCCGTTGCTCTTCCGCAGCGTCGATCTGGAGCGTTATGTTAAGGAAGTGAATCCTAACAAGATGAATATGATCCTGGTCAACAAGTCAGACCTTCTGACGGCTGAGCAGCGTCGCCACTGGGCGGAATATTTCGACGGCGAAGGCATCCGCACAGCGTTCTATTCTGCTACTCAGGTAGAGGAGGAATTGAAACGCGAGGCAGAGGCAGCTCGGCAGGAAAACGTAGCGGAGGTACAGGAGCTGCGTACGGCGGCCGAAGAGATTCAGAAGTCTCTGGACAAGTGGCAGGGAACATTAGAAGCCATCGAGCAGAAGCTGAAGATTATGGACTGTAAGGAGAAGCTACCTTGCCTTCCCACCGATAAGAACAGCTCGCGAGTACTATCCCGCCTGGAGCTGATAGAGTTCCTGCGTCACATTTACTCTGGGCCGAGGCACACAGAGCAGCACGTGACTATCGGAATGGTGGGCTATCCGAATGTGGGAAAGAGCAGCACAATCAACTCCCTGATGACGGTCAAGAAGGTCTCTGTTTCGGCCACTCCGGGAAAGACAAAACGCTTCCAGACACTTTTCCTGGACAAGGACATCCTGCTGTGCGACTGCCCGGCTGGGTTAAGCCCAGTGTTGTGCTTACCACGGCCGACATGTTGCTCAATGGCATCCTGCCTATCGATCAGATGCGTGACCACGTCCCGGCTGTTAATCTCTTGTGTGAACGCATTCCGCGCCATGTTCTCGAAGATAAGTACGGCATCGTGATAGCGAAGCCCCTGGAGGGAGAGGATCCCAATCGTCCGCCATATTCGGAGGAGTTGCTTTTGGCCTACGGATGTGAGTGTTTTTTGTATGTCCTTTGTACATTCATATAAGCGTTCCCCTTTCTTTACAGACAACAGAGGCTTCATGACTTCCAACGGTCAGCCGGATCAAGCGCGTTCCGCTCGCTATGTGCTCAAGGACTATGTGAACGGCAAGCTGCTTTATTCCCTGGGACCGCCCTCGGTGGTCCAGGAGGACTATCACAAATTCCCTGAGCGCCAGCGCAAGGTGATCGAGGAGTCGCAGCTTCCCAGCCAGCAACAGAGAGCCATGAGGGTAAGGATTCCATCACAAACCTCATAGGCTGTAAAGTACTACTTCCTAATAATCACTTTTCGTTTTTAGATTGACAAAAGCCAGGCGAAGGTTCTGGATCAGCAGTTTTTCGACGATAAGCCTAACCACGCCCATGTCAAGGGCCGTACCAACTTTCCACATGTCCGCTTGAGCAATGACGGATCCTTAGTGGCCGCCGCCGACCCGATGGCAAAGCCCTGGCGCCACGTTAAGAAGGAACGCCGCGAGAAATTGCGCAAAAAGTTCTCCCACTTGGACGAGCACTAATCCCTGGTTGGACGTGCAACTATTTATTAAACTGCACCCTGTATATTTTTAGCATTAGACTTTCCTAGCTATTAAAACAAATGCCAGAGCGTTATCTCGCGAAAAAAAAGAAAGATCGGAGTGCGTAATTGCCCCCATAAGTCGATAACCTCCCACAGCCACTTAATCGCGTTTGGGAGTCAAGGAGGAGGCTTCGCTCGTTTGCATATCGCATACACACAGCATATGATCACATGCATGGGAGTAGGGGGAGAACTAGTCCACTCCAGCCCGGAGGAGTGAGAGGGTGCAGTGCGTTTTTGTACTTTGATCGCTTGATAAACATATCTCTCGGCAGGTCTTGTCTTCTGCTGGAATTAGCAAGAGGCAGTCTCTATCTGAACGTCGCCGAACGACGATGGCCGCGGGCGCAGACTTCCAGCACTTCGGGCAGCTTTCGGTGGGTCGCATCTCTCCCGGAGTGCTACGCATTCAGTTCGGACCCACTTGGCAGCGACGCACCGTTTACGAGCTAATGAGAGCACTGGATCTCGCCACTAAAGATGAAGATATCCGGATAGTGGTTCTGTGTGGAAACTTTTCCATTGATTGCGGCGGCGACTCCTATCCCCTGGAACTGAAGCAGGGGCTGGTGAAAAGAACCCGGCAGCGGGCCTCTGAAGCTATAGATCATCCGGATCCGGTGGAGGAACAGTACATACACGAGAAGGCGGCAAACTTTGTGATGCGCTCGCTGGCCAAGAAGCTTCTGGGCTATAGAAAACTTTTGGTGGCCTTTGTGGATGTTCGATGCCTGGGACTGGGCTTTAGCGTTTCCAGTCTGTGCGACCTGGTCTATGCCACCGAATCAGCCACCTTCCATCCCGCCTTCTCACACCTCGACTCCTGTGCGGCAGTTGGTCCTAACTGGACGCTTCCACACATCCGGGGGCTGCTGCTCTTGGGCGAGCAAGCGGATGCTGGAAGTGCTCGGAATAGTGGCCTGGTGGCTGGCGTTGTTAAGGATCCCCAGGAGTTTTGGAACCGCATAGAACAGTATTCGCATCTGCCGCCCTCATCGCTGTTGGCTACGAAGAAGCTAATGCTCCGACCCTGGCGAGACGCCTTGTTGGCGGAACTGCGCGAGGAATCCACTCCTCTGGCCTCCCAGCGACGTCGTCTAGCCCGGCCCAAGCTGTAGGATGTATTTTGTAGATTAAATGGTTTCTTTTTTTTTAATTCTAAACAACTAATTTGAATAAAATTTAAAATTAAAAAAGGATATTAATGTCGAAACTTGCATCTTGAACATAATCTTAAATATTTCTTCAAAGGATTAACTTCCAGTAGGCTGGGAGAATCCAACAAGTAGTCTGTGAATCGAGCAGGGATAACATTATATTCAATATTATGTCTGACATTGTAAAGGTAACTGATCTAGGGAGCTCCGACACCACTTTGGCTCCCATCTACAAAAATATGTCTGAGGAAATTTCCGAAACCGAAATGATTGGCGACGGCGCCCCCATCTGGAGGAAACTAAAGCAAAGGTCAAAGTCATGAGCAATGAATCGAACTACTGTTTTGACGCGACACAGACCATTACGGGTGAGCTTGGATCTCAGGAGGATGGCCCGTCCGGCTCCCCCTCCTCCTGGCCCGCATCAGAGGCCATTATAGAATCCTGTGAATTGGCATGTTTCAAGTGGAAGACTTTTTCGGACGAAGAATACACAGACTGGAAGAAAATGTCCAAAAAAAACACTGAAATTCCATTGCGATCGTTTTTCTCTATCCTGAAAATGAATCAATGTCCAAAGACTGTGAGCGACAAGCCGCCGAAGCCATCACTGCTATCTCTAGCTGAGGAGAGGTTGGCCAAAAACTTATGTGCCACCACCTGTGTATGGATAGGCGAGCACACTCACTTCGACTGCATTCCCGGTCTGCTCAAGTGCTACTCCGTGTGGTTCGCCACACGCGACTGGCGTCTCCAGGAGTTTACATTTGAAGAAAAAAATGTGCCAGCCCTTGGTTTCGAGATGCTTTACAAATGGATGCGTACCACGGAAGTCCCGGAATTGAAGAATGTGGTGCCGACTCTCCAGGCCGCCAAACACCTTAAGGTCGAGATTTTATATGATGCACTTTGGGCTCGAATGTGCCACGAATCGGTGCAGGAGAAAGTAGCCTTCCGGTGCTACCTGCAGGCCCAGAACCTACCTGAGCTTGGAATACTACGTGAAACTATGCTTGGAAGGGTGCGCAATTACTTCCTACCACTGGTGGGCAGTGAGGACTTCATTGACCTAGAGGTGGGGGTGCTGGAGCAACTATTGTTGCTGGACTCCCTGGGCGTCAACTCGGAGATGGAAGTTTTTTTTGCTGTTCTGCGATGGGTAGGTCATCGCCCAGAATTGGTATCTGAGCGCTTGCCACATTTGCAACGCTTGATGGACTGCGTCCGCTTCCCTTATATGCCAATGAAGTTCCTGGTCAGCTTGCGCAACTCCACCGTGCACCCTGACCAGAAGGAGCTCTGTCGGAAAGATCCGGTGCTTTTGGCTTTCAACAAGGATCCGAAAACAATGGATCGCATATCGGACGCCGTGACTTTTATGGGTTCCCGTTGCCAGCACGATATCAAGAAGTTTATGGAAATGTGCAGACGCAAGTTTGTCCAGTTGGTGTACCCGCGAAAGTGGCAGTACCACCCCAAGTGCTCCTACCATGTTCGCCACGAGAAGTCCAGATTCCCCCACACGCATCAGTTCACGGCTACTGACTTTGCCGACTATGTTGAATCTTTGCAGGAGGAGTGGTCGGGTGACGGACCAGAGGATTCGGGAAAATCCCAGATGGAGGACTTGGAAGTGGATATTATCTTTACATTGAAAGACGAACAAAGAGGTGGTACATCGGTGGTATAAAACCCCGATGATACTCCAGCACCTAGCGTGGATAGAAGGATAAAATAGAATAGAAGGATAGAAGGATATAATGATATCCTTCAAACTTGTTCTTATTACAAAACTATCTATTATATTATCTATTAATATTATCGATCATTGAGGTACACGGCAATAGCTACCTATGTAACAAAATTTAAATATTTTACGGAAATTATATATGATGTTTAATTTGAATCTAAGCTTTTTAATGGATTTAGCTTCTCTATAAGGATAGGTACATACATAGATGTTAGGTAGATGGTATCTTATTAGTCTTTCTATTTCCAGTCTTTCCTTTTATGTTTGTTGAATAACTTAATTAAACTCACAAATTTTAAATCTTAAAATGCCTCCACTGCCATTTCTGTTGCCTACTTTTAGGGGTGCCATATAGTCCAACGACGGGTAAAATTCTACGGTTTTTTTGCATATCATAACAATGCCGAAAATGTTTTAGTTTGGTGGCAGTTCAATAAAAAAAAAAAATTAATAATAAATAAAAATAAATAATATTTTATTAAAAAATAGCGCCCTCCTCCTCGATTCTCATAGGTGGCACTTAAGCAAGCCTGAAAACTCGGGAAAATTCTTTTTTTTCGTGCAGGTTTTATTGCTTGCCTTTGTTGTAAAATTTGTTGTTGTAGTTTATTGCTGTTGTAATTGATTGTTGTTGTAATTGATTGTTGTTGTTAGTTGTTGTTGTTGTAATTTGTTGTTGTTGTTGTTGTAATTTGTTGTTGTTGTAATTTTTTTGTTGTAATTTTTTTTGTTGTAATTTTTTTTTGTTGTAATTTTTTTTTGTTGTAATTTTTTTTGTTGTAATTTTTTTTGTTGTAATTTTTTTTGTTGTAATTTTTTTTTGTTGTAATTTTTTTTGTTGTAATTTTTTTTTTTTATTTAAATTTTTTTTTTTATTTTAATTAAAAAAAAATTTTTTTTTTCCAATTTTTTTTTTTTATTTTATTTTTTTGTTTGGAGAACGGCATTAGGAGAGGCTGCTATTCTGAAGTTGAAGCACCGGCTTAACCTCCGGCTTATTAAAAGCCTACACATTCTACATAAATAAACAATAAATAAATTAAATTTTTAGTGATGGGAGTAAATCGATAGCCACTGGAATGAAGATCAACAAAGGGGCAAAAATTAAGTTTGAAGCATACTTTTGGGCAATCGGGACATTTTGAAAATTGTGTTCTAAATTTAACGATTTAATTAATAATGGCTGTTTTTTTAAGTTCCAACCTGTTGCTGGAAATAATAGATATTTGGCATAGGCAGTTCCGTTATAAGGTTAAACAAGGGAGTGGGCCCTCCCAGCGGCAGTCCTATTTTCCTTGCTGCGGCTGTGCTGCGCTGTATCTTCGCGCAGGCGGAAAGAATAAAAATAAAGTATACAAAATACAATGGGCCAGTACGAGCTGTCATGTTTTCCCAAAACATTCCACATGAAAAGGGTACCGTCTTTCTCCCGGCCTGTTACTCTTGTTGTTAGCTGAAATTCCAGCACATCTAACGGTCAATCGCTGCGTGAAACCGGAAGGGTATGACGGGCGTGGGGGTTGAGCAGGGTGAGAGAGAGGAGAAAGGTTGGCGTGCGCACTTCCGTGATTACCGGTCCGCTCCCGTTTGATGTTCTTGTTATTGCTGCCATCTCTTTTGTTTGCTCCAAATAAACGAGCTGTATCTTAGGATTCTCATATCATTCCATAGCACAGCATTTCTCTCGCAAACAGTAAAGCTTTTTACGCTATTTCAAACGCCCGGTACAACAGCTGATATGACTAAACGGCACAATGGGAAGGAAATATGTTATAGAAAGACTATTTTTTCCAGTTTCAATATCATTTTTACTTGATTTAATTGATAAGGATATTAGAATAACGTAAAACAGAGATCTGTTTTATAATCTAAACGTTTTCTGTCTTTAGTTCCAACTTTGAAGAAAGTTATCCCATTAAGTATGCTATATAATTTACTGATAACAATCATTCTTGTGTGTTTCTTATAAGTCCTCAGTACAGTCTTGTGGCCCGGCCCTTGACTTTCTACCCTAGTTTCATCTTAATCCGGCGCTTCTACGCCACAGAATTGCGATTACGGTAAACTCAAAAGTTTGGCAAACAATGCTATTGGAACCCGGTCAAGTACGTTGCAGTTGTAGTTCGACAACCACCGTTCCGGGCTAGGCGCCTCTCTGGGAACACCACCCCCTTCCCTGCCGCCCGCCGCCATCCGGTCACTGGCAGCTCACCGCCTGCGTAGTTGAGGCGTACTTTCTCTCTCTCTCTGGCTCTTTCTCCCGTCAAGAGAGAGTGTTTTGTGGCGCAGTTAAATTTGGCACGAGCTTCCCTCTGTTTTCGCATGGATCCACAGTTATGCTGCTGCTGAGGGGAGGCTGGGTCTGGGGTGCTCTGCTTCTCTCAGTCGTTGCGGAGCCGAGCAGAGTCGAGAAGCACACGAAGCTCGAACGAACTTGCAGAAATTGAAATAAAGCCGTTATTTTTCGTCCAGGAGTCCGTGTGTTTTGATGTGCACCGGAGACTATTCGACGGAAACCGGAACACAACATCACGAACGAGTAAAGTCTGTTATTTTTTTTTGTTGTAAAATATTTTTTATTGTGATTAAAAAAAAAGCATCTGAGTAATGCTTGAGAAAAAGATAGATAAAACAACCTTGTAGTATAGTTGATATCAGAAAGCTTTCTGAAATTGTAACGGTTTAATTGTGCCGAAAGTGGTAAAGAGGAGAAAAAATATGTAAACATGAAAGTAGGACATTCCTGAAGTGGCGAGTGTTGTCTCAGAAATCAGGAAAACCGAGTGCTAAGAATGTTGTTGTTCTTCAGGAATAATTTGACAAGCTGCCTGACAGCCATAGAATCAGTGGCTCTTTTATCCTTTCATCCTTCATCCTTGTGCCTACTACGCACTTACACACGCACACACGGGCACAACAGGCACCAACCAGCCCACGCTCCCATATTCGCACATATTTCATTGCGTAAAAAGCCAAATGCGCAGCAAATTGCATTGCCACGCCCCTCAAAAACGCCCACGCCTCTCCCCTGAAAACAAATAGTGGTAGAGAGATTATGTGGTAGAAGGAAAGCGAGCGAGAGAGCGAACAGGATGCTGTGCTGCTGTTCTGTGTGTGTGTGTGTGCGTGTGTGTATGCGTGTTTTTGACACTTCCTTGTGCATTTTCAGGGATACACACAGGGATAATATGCGTGTGCAGTGAAATCAAGTGAAAAGCCCAAAAATGAAGTAACTCTTCATCAGAAGGACATCCAAGTTCAAAGTACCGTTAGCGGAAAAGCCAAAGACAGCGAAGAAAACCAGCGATAACCAGCCGCCAGAGGCCGCCACTCCACATCCGCTGGGAGTGTTGAGGAATTTCTTTGAGGAAAAAAAAAAGGAAGAAAAGCAAAACAGTAGAGTGCGAGAGAGAGCCAGGGGGAGCGGAAGCGGAAGTGAGAGTGAGAGTGCGAGCGAGCAAGATGGACAGCTCGCCGGACCTGTCGTTGAAACTGCGACGCGGGAGCAGCGATTCCCGCGACAATTTCTACATGGACTTTGCTCAGGGCATCGACTCCGACATCGAGGAGGTGGACACCACAGCCGCTACAGCCACAGCGGAGGTGGTCCCTCCGCCGCCACCGCCACTGCCCACAATCTCCCTTGCCGAGGAGGTGATGCTCCTGGTGGCCCCGCCCCCGCCACCACCGTCACTGCTGGGCCAGCCCTTGCCCACACTGACGGAAACTGATGACATTCCGCCGACGCCCACTCCGCCGCCACAGCAGCAGTCGGCGGCCGATGACGAGGACGACGAAGAAGACGAAGAGGACGAGGAGGACGAGCCGCCGAAGGAGGGAGCCGGTGTTGGCTCTCCGCCGGGATCGCCCATAAACTCAGTGTTGGAACTAGAGCTGATACCGCCACCGCCGCTATCGCCCATGGAGGACGCCGGGCTCCGAACCGATGACGATGGCGAGGGTGAGGAAACTGACGACGCCGAGGAGGTGGTTGCCATTCCACCGCCTCAGGAAATCGACGCCGAGGAGGAGGAGGAGCAACCGCAATCGGAACCGGCAAAGGCTTACCCCGAAGCCAAGGAATCCCAGGACGAAGACGAGGAGGACGATGGCCCTCCACCACCACTGCCACCTCTTCCGTCCAATCTCTCCTACGTTCAGGGCAATCTCGGCCAGGTGACGCCCCCTCTCACGAAGTCCCCCTCCACGTCGCCCTCACCGCCAGTGACTCCGCCTCCTTGTCCGGAGCTCAAAATCAGCCGGATGGTGTCGCCGCCAGCGCAGCACGTCAGCCAGATACCGCCACTTACCCCCTCCTCGGAGAGCGAGGGCGAGGCTGAGTCCCAGCCGAACTCTCCGCCAATCCACGCCAGATTGGATGCCGAGCAGCCGCCTCCCGAAATGCTGGAGCAGGATCAGGAACCGGAGCCAGAACCAGAGCCAGAGGCTGAGCCTGAACCGGATCAGCTACCGGAGCCAGTGAGCGGAGCTCGCGAGGATTACAGTCGCTCGCTGGACAACGAGGACGAGTCGACAACCATCACCACGCCACCCAGCAACGGCTACTCGGCCTCCTCCATCATTGCTCCGCCTCCAGAGCACTTTGCTGAGCTGGACGAGGATCGTGGCTTCATTCCACCGCCGCCCCTGGAGCAGGAACTCGACGAGGAGGAGGAGGAGCTGACCAAGGTGGAGACAGACGAGCTCTCCATTGACCGAGTCTCCCTTCCGGAACATCCGGGCGACAGCATCAGCTCTCCCCGGGCGGCCAGCATCGCCAGCGGAGCCTTGGCCGGCTTGACCGGCTCCGTTTCCATGTCAGCCGGGTCCGGCGGATCCCCTACACCGGACAGTCGCGGCCCCAGTCGCAATGGCAGCCAACGTTCCCAGGTCCCAGGCTCACGAAGTGGCTCCCAGGCCGGCTCTCGCATCGGATCCCGCACTGGATCTGTCGTATCCGGAACTGCTCCTGGCGTCCTGTCGCCGCAGGCCTCTTTGAAATCTCAAACATCTATCCGGTCCCAGCTCCGCAGCCCGGCTGGCTCCATCAAGTCTGGCTCGCAGCGCGTCCAGAGTCCCCCGGTCGGAGAGGGGGCCCCGGTGATGCCCTCGCCCCCGTTGATGCGGAGTCCGCCGCCGGAACTGGCTCGTCAGATGCACAGTCCCCCCCGGGTCACTACGCCGCCGCGCGTCTGCAGTCCCCCGATGGTGAGCAGCCCGCCGAAGCTGGCCGAGACAGCAGCCGCCGCCGCCGGAGTCTCCGTAGCCGGCGGAGTGAAGGAACAGATCAGGTGAGTCAACCCTCTGAGATTGGACATTGATATCGGGGGCATTAGATAATTCTAGGGCGGTTAGTAGTTCGGATTACGGATTTCGAAAGCGTGGAGAGCAGATTAAAGTCCGTAAAGTAGATTGGAGACGCCTCCAGGGCTTCTCGTTTTGGGCACAAAAGTCTCTCGAGTGGGAAAGCATGCGATTTACTTGGAGATTCCTTGAGAATGTCCTCCCTCGCCTATCTAACTGTATCATCTTGTTGGGTGGGTGCTCCAAGGTTCCTCCGTGCCTGCTTGGCAGTCTCCTCGTCCTCGTCGTCCTCGTCGTGCACTTCATTAATTGCATAATCATCCCCAGCATTGAGCCCTCAGGCCCGGGCTCCCAGCTCCAAGCTCCCCACTTCCCACTCTCCCCCCGGGATCTCATGTAACTGTTCGCGTCGTCAGCCTCCATTAGTCGCTGCTAATAGCCCAACAAAACTGTTTAACTGATGTGCTCATGTTGCCTTCGCTTCTGGCATCCTCCTCCTGCCCATCCGCCCACTCCGGCTCCACCTTTTCCACGTAATTCTCCATCTGCATTCGCTTCGCTGCTCCGTTTCGGCGTTGTCTGCAGCCTCCTTCCACTTTGCATTAATTAAACATCACGTTTCCAGAGCAACACCCTCACAAGTTATACGCCGTAAACAGAGCCGGACTGGGCCTGGGAGTGGGACTGGGACTGGGACTGGGTCTGGGCTTGGGCCTGGTCCTGGGCCCCCCAGTAATAGCGCCAAAGCCGGCGTCGAACATGGCAATTCTTCACTGGGGGAAAAGGATGCATTTTTTTAGTTTATTAATTAAATAACTAATGGTTTTAATTAATGTTTTAAATGTTTTTAGAAAACTCTCCTTTGACTCTGTTTTTATCGCCCATTTGTTGGCATTTTTTCTCTCAGTGCAGGCCACACGGCGTATGCGGCAGTTGAATTGCGTATACGCCCGGTCTGCACTCGCCGCTGCCTCTCCGGGCGGCTCGATTGGCTCCACAATGCGGACTCCACAGGCACAAATTGTTGCCGCACGAATACAACAGAAAAGAAGGCGGCCGCTGAGGTGAAAGGTGACAGCCGGAGGATGCCTGGGATGGCAGGTTGTTGTCCTCGGCCTCCGTGGGTGTCACCTGTGCGCCACCTGTATCGCCTCCGTGTGTGTCTGGTCGCTGCCGCACACCCATTATGCCGCCCCGGGCTACACCTCCTACAAGGATGCCTGCTCTGGCTCCTGCTCCTGCTACTGCTCCTTCTCCTGCTCTGGAGGTGGCCCGGCCTCGGCTAAATGGGTCAATTGAAAGTTGCTGGTTGCTCGTTACTGGTTGTGCAACATCGTCGCCATCGCCATCGCCATTGCCTGCTTTATTTTTGCAGCCAATGTGGTTTTCTGCCTTTTTTCTTATTTTTTTGTAGTTTTGCGAGCACCCGTAATGGACATTTCCAGGCCAGCGAGCTGCAAGCTGAAAACCTCCTTTGTCCAACTTTGGGGTGAATGCATTCGCACTCATGAATTCTTGATGCACCCCGGCCGGGTCCGGAAATTAGCAGCTGGAATTGACGGACAAGTTGCCCGGAACCCGGATAATGGCCGCCCGTGCTTTTCGGATTGATTTGTCCGGCTCGGAATCATGATTTTCGACGTCAGAGATAGTAACTGCCATAATCCGGCGTGGATGATGTGGGGCATGCAACTTTGACCCCTTGTGGAGGTTATATCTTGGACAATTTTGGTCTGATTCTAAAGAGGAGTACCAGGCCTCTTGGGGGTTAATCTTTTCCAATATGTATCGGATTTTTATTTTTGCATCATAAAGGCACGGCGGCACATCTTGTACAAGTGCTCACTGTACAGTGAACGTGAATGAGGGAGCGGGTTGTCGACGACCTCCGTGACTTGGTGGCACGAGCTTTGTGGTCGCGAAACGGTGCAGGTGAAGGTGCAGGTGCAGGTTCTTCATTCATTTATGCAACAGTCGAGTCGAGGGCATGGCGTGCTTGTTTGGGGTGAACAACCCCGCAGCAACAAACAAACAACAAAAAAAACAAGAAGAAATTGTGGAAAGGACGCCATAAAGTATGCAGCACACTTTTAGAAATCAGATTACAAGTGCACTCGAGTGCATGACCCACACAATTGCAACCACTCATCCAAAAGCTGGTGCAGCACCACTGCTTTGTTCCTCTTCTGGGTGTCCCGGCATGTCCCTGTATGTCCCGATGTCAAGGTTATTTATAAGCCACCCCCCTCCCTGCCACCAGTCGGGGCATTCGTGCAATGCCATACGGCGTAATGATGATGCCGCCATGGATGGGGATTGCGGATTTTGGATACGATTTGAATGCAAACAAATGATGCGTGTGGATGGTTTGAAGTGTGGGGGGCGTGTGAAGCAGGATGCGACCTCTTCAGATTGAAATCCAGCCATTCAACCGCCATCCGTCATCCTCTATCCCAGCAACCTCCATCCAACCTATCCACCTGTCATGTGTCATGTGCATGCCGCCCACCGTCTTAATTAAACATCCCAATCACGTACTGAAAAATGTTTCATATTTCCATTTGGCCAGCAAACACGATGAGCTAAACATAAGCACATCACTCTATATTCACTTTAGTGCTCAGGTACAGTGCGGTCTGGCAGTGTAAACTTATCTGAGGGATCCCATCCATAAGGCATCCAACATGGCAGTTGCCAGTTGCCAACAAAGGACTCTTCTCCCTTGAAACTATGGCCCTTCCCTGGAAAAGTTAATAGTTCAAATCCTATGGTCATGAAACGCACTGTACTTTCATGCGGTGTCCACTAGACGGCGATTAGTTTCAATTGCCCGTGGAGACCGCTCTGGATGGGGACTTTTCATTAAGTTTCTGTTTCCACTGGGATTGTTCTTTTTTTATTCGCAACTGTCGGTGTATCTGTATCTGTATCTGTATCTGTATCTGTATCTGTATCTGTATCTGTATCTGTATCTGTATCTGTACCTGTTATTAAGCGCAATTTAAAAGAACTGTCTGTGGGGTAGGTGGATACGGGTGATTTATAAGTGGGTGGTTTTCCGGAAGGCCACTGCCGCAGTCCAGAGATGCCCCCTCCCATTAGCATGTCACTATCTCAGGTCGCTGATCGGCAGTTTAAAGTTCAAGTCGTCAAGTTCAATGTATCAGCGGAAATGTCTGGCATCGGATCAAAAGACTATATATATTCATGATTCCTATATGCCACATATCCCATATATACATGGCGTTCTGGAGGGGAGACCATTATTTAATTAAGTCTATGGGTTATCCATGTATCTGTGTATCTGAGTCGCTACTGGCTTTCGGGCTCATCTGTATCTGTGTCTGCAAATCGGGTGCCGGATCTGAAATCCCAATCCCGTGGTTCAGTGAGCCCACGTCGGTCGCACCACCAACACCACCAGTTACCACCACCACCACTCATGTCTTCCTCGTCTTCTTCTCCGACTTATTCCCACTCCTCCACCACCTCCACTTGCAGCAGTTCCAGCGCCGCCACAGCCACCGCCACCGCCCCCGGCAACGCAGAGCCGACAGAGCCGGAGCCCCCGGTGGCCACCGTGAGCTACCAGGACGAGCAGAAGCCACCGCCGCCGCAGCCGGTGACGGTCACCAGCCAGCCGAGGCCCAGCCATCCCCACTACCACTTGCCCCACCAGTTCCAGCATCCGCACCACCAGAACCACCACACGCACCACAGTGTCCGGGTGCCCACGCCCACGGTGCCGAGCAGCTATGCTCCACCACCGCCTCCGCCCTCGGACCCGGCCGGAAGTCCCGGTTACGGGCAACGGCGGCTGCTTATCACCACCGCGGCGGCAGCAACAGCTTCCGGCTTGAGTGCATCCTCAGCTGCTGCTGAGCCAGTGGTGGCCATTTCCCCGGGCAGGGTCTCGGCCCGCTCCGGTTCCCAGCACCATGTGACCATCGACGAGTCCAGCTTGCCGCATCGCAGCCAGATCCAGGAGACTCCCGGACCCAGTGGCCTGATAATCGGCGGCGGGGACGGGGACGGCGACAGGGACATCGGAGGTGGCGGCGGAGGATCCTCCGACCCGCCGTCCTCGCCGGGCGGCAGCAGCTCCCAGCCGGCGATGAGCAGCCAGGCGGACGGAGGGCAGCTGGCGCTGTACCACTCGCATCAGCTCACCAACTACCCGGTGCTGCCCGCCATCAAGCGCACCCACCGCCCCTCGTTCGTCTATCCACCGATGCCGAGGGTTAAGGCGTAAGTATTGGACATATATTCCGGATTGTGTTGCTTACTTTGTCCCTCTTCTAGTGGCGATGCCTTGGCTACGCTCTTCTCGGCCCTCTATGGCAAGCTGCTGGTGGTGATGGGCATTGCTTTCCCCATGGCAGAGGTCATATCCACCTACATACCGCCCTCCTTCTACGAGGTAAGTAGCGGGGACTATAACACTTAATCACACTAACTAAGCCTGTGACTCCCCTGCCTGGTAGGTCTACTATTTGTACTTGTACATTGGCAGTATGATCTTCCTGCTCTTCATGTACGCCACTCTGCTCTGGGGAAGACCCAAGCTGCCAGTTCCGATAGGTAAGGAAATAGCACTCATGGGCCCTTGAATGGTGACTAACATGACCACAAATCTCAGCCACTTCTCCGAACAAGTCCGCGACAAAGGCCAGTGGGACGGACAGCATGGATGAGTCGGACACGGACAGCAACTCCATGCACCGGCGACTTCCGCCCATCCCAGTGCGGCGACCATCACTGCTCTCGCCCCTGGGCAGGCAGCACCACTACGGAAGCTTCTACTTGCGCATGGGCGCCGTAGGTGAGTCCCCGCCAGGATTCCACTGCCAAGAATCGACACTAACTCTCTCTCCTACAGCTTTCGGCATTGGAAGCATGATCTATTCGGGCCTGGAGTTCGGACAGTACTTCGAACTGAATCCGGACACCAAGTGCCACAACGTGCTGCTGGCCCTGACCCCGGCCACGCGGATGGCCTTCATCTTCATCCAGATGTACTTCATCTTCCTGAACAACGAACAGATCAAGGTCTACCGCTACAAGATCATCGCCCGCTTCGGCCTGATGCACATGATCGGCACCAACCTGGCCGTCTGGCTGAACGTCCTCATCCAGGAGACGAAGCACGAGATACTGACCTTCTACAATCCCGAGAATCGCACCTTGAGGATCTCGCACAGGATACCGGGGCACTCGCGTGGCCATGCCATCATCCCCCAGGATCCGACGGCCCACTTGCGGGTGCCGCGTGGCCTGAAGGGTCCCTACCAGATCTTCGAGTGCCGGCGGACGAACATCATCGGCACCCTGGTGCAGGATGCTTCGCCGTTCCTGTTCCCGTGCACCATTGAGTACTCCCTGATCTGCGCCGCCATTCTGTACGTGATGTGGCGCAGCATCTCCCGGCCGCAGAGCCCCACGCCCCAGCGCCCGGACATGATCAGCTCGCCGATGAAGCGCTCGCCCCACCACTACTCCGTGGACTGCGCCCGCGCCCACAAGGGTCTCTTCGTGGGCATCCTGATCCTGGTGCTGACCATCATCTCGCTGATCATATTCTTCGTGCTGATCTCCCGCCCGGAGTTCGTGTCCATGGCCGTCACGGAGGTGACCATCTGCGAGCTGCTCATCTACGGCACAGCCACCATTGCGACCCTGCTGGGCATGATCCAGATCCGGCACCTGCAGTACGACGCTTATCGCAGCTTCTCCCTGGACGATATCCTGCTGGTGGGCGCCCAGACCGGCTCGTTCCTGTACAACATCTTCACGGTGATTGCCGGACACTTTACGCTGCGGAGCGACGACATGCTGGTGCCGATCAACGCCCTGGCCTCGATCGTCCAGACCGCCTGCCAGACGATGTTCATACTGGACGCCAGCCGGCGGCAGGCAGTCAGTCCGGAGCACATCCGCAAGAAGCCCGGCCGGGAGATAGTCACGTTCATGCTGGTGGTGAACCTGGCGATGTGGGCGATCAGCACCCTGGAGAAGTCGCGGGCGGAGTCGCACCCCATCCAGCTGAACTTCTACGGGCTGTGGGCCTGGACGATCATCACGCACGTGTCCATGCCGCTGGCCATATTCTATCGGTTCCACTCGACGGTGTGCCTGTGCGAGATCTGGAAGCGGGCCTACAAGCTCAAGCCGACGTACATGTGAGAGTTCGCCCGCTCGCGCATCCAGAGCATTGCGCAGCAGCAGCAGTTCTGCGAGGACCTGAAGACGAACCTCTCCTACTGCTACTGCTCCACCACCTTGGCCGGGGGCGAGCTGGAGACGGTGGAGGAGGTGGACAGCGGTGAGAGTGGCTCGGGATCGGGCTCGGGGGGCGGATCGGGCAAAGACGATAAGGGGGGCGAAGCTGAAGCTGGAGCCGGAGCTGGGGTAGAGGCCGGCACTGTTACCGCATCCGATCCGGAAGGGGCACAAGGCGGCGACAATGGCACCACCCTGAGGGCACCACACCACGCACGGGCCATGTCGCCGCAGAGCCTCAACACGGAGAAGGCCTTCTGTCCGGTCTACGTCATCAACGGCGAATGAGTTTACGCTCACTTTGAGTTCATCGACGCGATGAGCGGGCATGAGCTCAGTTTTGTCTAGGACTTGCAGAGCCACTGGCAGGATTAGAAACCACCATTTTGCAGATTAGAAACCACCATCACCCAACCACCTCTAGGAGAAGGAACCACCAAGAAACCACAAACCACAAACCAGAAACCAGAAACCAAAGCGGATGCAAGTCTATTTCATTAAAGTATTGAAAACATATCCGGAAAGTTAAAGGATATTAGGAGAGGATATTGAGAGAGAAATCAAAAAACGAGGAACCCCAAAAGCAATGCCACTAGTACGTATACGCAATAAATAAGCTCACATTACGTATACGCCATATCGTACTCGCAACTACTTAGAAGAATCCTCAAAAGTCGATCTGGGGTTTCCGGGCGAGTCACTTACCTGTGAGTCCTTGGAAGACCCCGGACCTGCCTTTTGAGTTCTACACAAGATTAATGGTAGGACATACTCGTAACTGTAGAGGAATTCATATGTTCAGACATAATATTTAATCGAAAAAATGTGAAACTATCTAGTTGGCTAAATTGTTGAACGAGCTCGCGATCGCAATTGAACTGCAAGACATTTTATACATTTATATACAAAGGATATAAATGAGAGACTGACTAAGGATCAGCACAAAGGGTTGTGAGGCAACCGAACTATATACCGCATACCAGATATGTATAATCCCTTAGCGAGCGAGTCGAGTTCTTAAATGGATATTTACAAGCATTATTAATCGGCGTTCAAAGGCATAAACACATATATTGAAAACCGTAAAGGATAAGCAAAGGTTCCGATCAGGATCGGTCAGGAGAGGAAGTCATTAACCCCACCAGAGAATCGAGGTGATCATCTTTAAGGATCAAATGGATCAAAACAACAACGCAAAGTTACAACACACACACACTGGCCTACCAAGTAGGACAGTTCACAGAAACACACACCCAGACCCCTACCACACACAGTCTAGAGTCTAGAGCCTAAGGATAATGTAGCCACGCCCCCCCATCAACTCCCGACGCCCCCTCGTTTGAGAACATTGTTGAAATGCCTGATTTTTATCACAGCGTTAATCGAATTTGTTGATATTATTGACTTGTTAGGAGCCTTGTTTCGCCCGAATAGGTTTATTATGTGATATGCACTTGTGTTTCTTCTAAGCTTGGTCTTCACATGCCCCTCGACCCCACCCCACCCCAATATATACACACAGTATTAAAAATGCTCAAAAATAATGAAATGTAGATGACAAATCACGAAATTGGAGAAATCTCACCTACTGTAAGACGCACAAAGAAATCTCTAGCGAGTAAACAATTTTTAAGGAGTTATGTACGTATAAATATCGATGTCTGTTTTTTTTTTTTTTTTGTTTTTTTCTCGTCTACCATAATGGTATAAGATATATGTATCTAGGATATACACTTGCGATCGTCTCTGTATATTTTTCAATGCCAAAGAGTTCTTTATGTAGCCTATGTTGTAATTGCGTTCTTGTTGCAAAAACCACAATTAAAAACAAAGAAGGGAGTTTTTTGAATTTACTAACTCATCCATTGTATATTCAAAAGTTATTCAAATGCCAAATCGAAATCGAAATCGAAACCAAAACCAAAAAGCACACACATCGTCACCAAACTCACACAAAGAATGAAACAATTTAAGAACAAAATATACATATATATATTAAAGTATATATATATATACATTAAATTAGTTATTTCAATTTTATACTCGTACTAAATTTTTAACTAGAATTAACTATAACTTTATATGCATTTTTCTTACATGTATTTATTGTACACCGACTCTTGGAATACACTGCTCGAGAATCGAGAACCGAGAACCGAGAACGGGGATCGAACGCAAACTCGAAAATCAAATCGAAAAACGAAAATTTAAAATTTAAAATTAAATTTAATAATTGATTATTGCATTAGTATTTATTGAAGTACTATAAGTAGTTGCGATTGTGAAATCGAACGTCATTAGAGGAACTCCTATTCCAAGTAGAAACTGAAACCGATTGAAAATTACGACAAAATAATAACAAAATATTTAAAAGTTATACCCAAAACCACTATTTTTTCTCATTAAAATGGAAAAAAAAAAAACAAAACCAAAAAACAAATCAAAATAAATGTAATAATCGAAATTGTGGGACTCACTTTACTATATACTTTGTATTCTCTGGCTTTTCGAACCTTTCTATCCGTCTTTCGCAGAACCCTTTCCTCGGAAGGGGGGTTTCAATACTTCCAGAGATCTGTACTTCATGTAGTTTGTAGTTTAAGGATTCCACTTTTCTAAAAACTTTTCCCCAAAATAACGAAGAAATAAACAGAAGATGATGAGAAACAATACTTAACAGCTATGGAACTGGACTAAGCCTAGGAAAAGCAATTTGCATTAAGTGTTACAAGTATTTATATGTATTTACAATAAAGGTTAAACGAAAATCAAGCCACACGCCCCCCAGATACAACTAGTCGTGAATGTTCTGTGTTCCCCAAGAAAGAAATAAATACACCCCCCAAGAAAACCGAAAAACCGAAATCATAAACCAAACTATATTGACTATAAAATGGCAGTAAATATGCAATAAATATGATTATTAAATTGAAACGTAATTCGTTTGCTTTTGCCGGGCCAGTGCTACCGGGGAGTGCTCATATTTGGGTCATCTGGAGTGTTTCTGCGAATAATGTCCTAGGTGGATGCTTTGCTGGAGCTTATGGGTGGGGTTTCACGATAGAGCTAGCGATGTAGATACATTTACATCCACATATACAGATACAGATAGAGATATAGGTACAGATTCAGATTCAGATACAGATACTGAACTGAAGCCGAAAAGTGTAATGTACTCGCAAATAGTTGTACAAGCGAGTATCTCCAAAAGTCAGGCAACCATGTATCTGTATCTGTATCTGTGACTGTATTCCCCTTCTCTTTCTTCTTCTAGAGTGCGTGCATTTTCCCGACAGAGATGGCCTGCTCATTTCCCCAACTCCCCATCTCGCTCGACTGTGGATGCTATTCCCCTCATTTCAGCTGCAATTTGTGGATGCTGTTTTCTTTTTGGAGGCAGCCAGCCTATGTATCTTTGGGGCTGAGACTGTATATATACCCGGAATGGTTACCCGGGATTTGAACCACGCCCTGGCCAACCAAGCTGGCCCAAAACTAGGTTAGCACTCGCCTGGCGCGTCTTTTCCGATTTCTGCAGGACATATCCATGCATATATATATATATATATATATATATGTGTTTGTGTGTGTGTATCCGTGCCTATATCCTAATTCAATTAGCCTGCCCAGCCCATATCTCCCTTCCCCCCCCCCCCCCCCAAAAAAAAAAAAAAACTATTTTGGTTTTTTTATTTGCGTATCTTTTATGTCGTGCGCCCGCCCCGCTGCCTGGACTGCCTGCCTGCAATTAGACACGCAAATGCACCCTGTTTGGCGGCAAACTAAAAGCCATCCGAGGTGAATGTCCTGTGGCAGGACTCGACGCATGCGTCAAATGTAAAAGTGGCAGTTCCGTAGCTGCTGCTATTCGACCCACCCGCCCAACTACTAGCCGCCCCTTTTTCGCACTTTGCCACCAAAAAACTACCCCACCATCCCCCAGATTGCATCTTGGATTCTTGGGTCACACCTTTCGGCCCATTAGCGTCTTTTGTCTCCGGGGAGACGGGGCCAGCGCCCCGTTCTATTCACGGCTGATAATCTGATTACCCGCATGAACAAATCGAACGGAGAGCTGTAGAGCCAGCCGGACAGCCGGACTGCCGGACTGCCGGAAGGCCCGATGGTTGGACAATGACATGCTCCCCATGGGACATCCTCGTAGCTGTCCATTAGGTCCTGCTGCTACTACACGGCTTTCTTTCCAATTCCTCAACAGGGGCTAGAGTGCATATGCAAACAGAAAATGTAATTGCCCTAGTTTTCTGTTTACAAGAACTTTTAAT
The DNA here is from genome assembly GCF_030179905.1 of Drosophila bipectinata. Taxonomy (NCBI): domain Eukaryota; kingdom Metazoa; phylum Arthropoda; class Insecta; order Diptera; family Drosophilidae; genus Drosophila; species Drosophila bipectinata. The sequence continues at coordinate 52,509 of NW_027222791.1, read as the reverse complement.
ACTTTTAAGGGGATTTCGATAAGTGTTTAATTTCCAAGACATTTTCCCAAGAAAGATATATTAGAGGTAAATGGTAGTAAGTGACTAGGAATAATAGTAACTCCTAGAAAACCATCTTTTTAAAAGCCTTGCATTTTAGTTTATCTTCGAAAAAGGCTTTTATTTTTTTAAACTTTTTTTCAGTCTACGAATTTTTATTAAACTTTCATTTTTAAAGATTTAATCTTAGAGTATTGTGAATACTAATTCCTAGAATTTTTCAATACTCTATTAATCTTTAAATAATACCGTACTATACTTATTATTCAAAAATAATAAAGATCCAGTCAAAAATAATTTATTTTAATCTTTAATCTTTTTTTTTAATCTTTTATTTGTATTATCCATAAGAAGTATTATTCTATAATCTATAAATCTAATATAAGAATCATATATTTTGTTCACAAATTCCCCAAAATATGCCACTGATACTATTTTTATTTTTTTTTGAAAAAGACAAGCAACAGACGCCGGAAACTTTGAATATCGTAACTTACGATATTGGGGCCGGCGGCGTCGATTGCTAAAAAAGTTTTTTCTTTAGCAGTCGCAGTCGACAGTGAACCGTTACGAGCGATGGAAGGCAGCTTTTCCAGACCGGTGCCTGCCAATAATAAATTAATCACAAAAATCAGACAATATCAACCACAATAACAACAAATAGAATAAGAATTTAAATCCGAATCAGAATCAGAACCGAAATAAAGCAATTGCAGCTTTTTAGCCAAGAATACTAAATAATTAAATGACGTTATTTAGTCATTCGCGACTTTAAACGGCTGTAATTGCTTTTTTCCCATAAGCTTTGTTGTTCTTGTTGTTGTTGTTGTTGGTTAGTTACTGTCTAATAGATAGTTAATTGCTTGCATTACAATCATTTGCTAAAAAACCAATTTGCTTTGTTTTTGTTCCTGTGCAGTGAGCCAAGTGTTATTCCATACAAAAAAAAAAAAGTCAAAAACTTAAAACACGACGACAGAGCTCAGAGTGCGAAGTATATTTTTTTGGTACGTGCGTCGTCCATTTTGTCTGCTCTGTGCTTGTGTGTGTGTGTGCGTGTGTCTGTACTTGTGTTGGCGTGTATTTCCGGTCCAGTCAGTCAACACGTATTTTTGGCCAAGACAACAACAACAACAGGGAGCAACGAGGAATAAGGCTAACAGAAAGGACAACAAGCCGCAGCGAATATAACGGAATAAAAGCGCGCGCAACAGACGCCACGCCCCCTCGACGCCGCCCACCCCCCCGCCAGAGGAGTGCTTCCGCTGCCAAACAAAGAGGACATCAAAAAGGACATCACTGACAAAGGAAGGACGCATGTGACGAACGTCGAGAGAAGAGGCCCCTAAAATAAAAAGTAAGTCAAGTGGATTGGATCCACTGGATACCCCAGAAAGATCCGCCGCACAAGTGTGACATCACATACAGTAGAGCTTCCCTATCAAGGAGCTCTTTTAAATCCTTTTATTGAATAGCTTAGAAACCACCTTAAAAAATGACACAAAAATAGGCAGAATGACATCAGAAGTTTTTGGGAAATCCCCCCTATCGAAGGCTGACTGTGCTAAGCTCTTGCTGATCCCCTCCCCCAGTCTCCCCCGCCCGTCACACGTAGCGAAAGCAATCAAACTGCCTGCCCTTCTCCGGTTACAAACACACATTTCTTGGTCTTCCATTAGAAAGACATTGGAATCGCGCTGGGTTTTGGTTCGGTTTGGTTTGGATTGTGCTACCTTCGCCAAAGTAAACCCATAAAAGTGCTGGGCCAAGCGGAAAATCTTAATTGCACAAGAAACGCGACAAGGGGAAAAAATACTAAAACCACACAGCAACAATAACAACAACAACAGTCGGAGGGCAGAAGACTGATACTGAGACTGAGGAGGAAGTCTTCCGGAGGGCAGATCATTTACCAGAATTAGGTCAACACCTTAATCCTCCCCTGAAGACAGGAGATTTGCAGGCCAGATGGAAGGTCTTAGAGGTCTTCTTAGGAGAACTTAAGATTCTTAAGAATCTTAAGCTATAATAACCAGTTTTTCTAGATTTTTGTTCATTTTATTTAAAATCATTCAAGCACAAACCTACGCTTGAAATCGATTTCAAGCACTGTATAATCGTTATCAATATTTATCGATTTGTATTAATCGATCTGAGAGCTTAAGAAAATTGAATGTTTTTGGAAAAAGGCGCGGAAAGATGAAAAACCCATTCGCGAGGGTTGAAAAGCAAACGACACGCGATTTCCATGCGGTGGTTAGTTGGGTCGGCTAGTGGGTGGGTGGTGCGGCTACCTTTCTTTCTTTTTTAGCCTTAGGCTGTGGTGGTGGTTTGACGACTGGACTTTGCAGCATAAAATATAATATATACATGCTAGAAACAACAAAAAAATAGGGAACAAAACAAAAACAGAGCGGAATGCACATTCTGCATATCGTGCGACCGAATACGTATATTAACTAATGAGCCGACGACCTCGGGGGATGGATGACTTGCCAGCTGGATGACTGGGTGGTTGGATGAATGGATGGATGGATGGATAGATGGGTGACTGGGATGGGTGGGTGGTTCTGCGAGTGAGTGAAGGAACGTACCACGCACCACCCACCACCAAAACCCTAAAAAACTGACTGATTGCAGACTACAGACTGCAACCGCCAGACGACTCTTTTTTTTTTTGTGATGATTTTGGTTTTGTTTATAAGGTCACCCTATTGCCCCGGACTGCGTCCATCTGCCGGGTCTCCCAGTTCTCAGGCTCATTTCCATACCAAACACTGTATCCATTCCCCTTAACTATTCCCATTTGCATTCCCATTTTCATTTCGATTCGGATACGGATTTGGACTCCCAGTTTGGCATTCTTTCTTTCAAAGTATACAATTGCATATCCGGTTCTCAATGTGGGCGCCGTCTCTGCAACATTCACAGATCAGCTTTTTATTCTACACTGAGAAAATATACCCCTCAGATACATTTCAAAGCTTATTGAAAAGAAAGTTTCTGAAGACCCACCACCTTTAATTTCTTCAAAGATTCATCAAAAGATCTATTAATATATCTATTCTCACACTCATTTTCTGGCTGTGCAGTGGCGCCGATCTCGTTATTTTAGATCTGCGGCGGGTGTGTGGGTGGGTGGGGCTGTCATTTGTTTGTAATCTGTCATCAGACACTGTTGCGGGCCCGTCATAATTCATGCAACATCGACGGCGAGTGCAGCAAATGCAACAAATGCCGCGGAGGCACGTTGCACTGGTCGCCCAATTCAAGTGGCACAGCTTGTTTACCATAAAAAAAAACCAGCAGACAGTTGGTGGCACTCATATTTCCAGATCGATTGATGCGAGACCAATCTGGAAAAGGAAAAACCTTGTTAAAAAGAAAGGAAAAGCCCAACCACCCATCAAACAATGCTCCCCCACTCTTGATGCACTTTTTTGCATCATATTTTAACTATTTCGAAACCGATTCTAAAACCAAATACCATTTACGAATCAGAGTTCCAATCTCCTTCAATCTGCATCAAAATATCAAAAATTTCAAACAAATATATTTTTTTATCAATTTTTGACCAAAATCCTAATGGTACCCCTTGAAAAAATTGAGAAAAATGGCTAAAAAATTTTAAGACGAGGTTTTAAAAACGAATGATGCTTCTTGGAATTCTAAGATCGGGAAGGTATAACATTTCAGGATTAGTCAAGTATTAGCTGAGTTATATACATTTTCCTGTGAGAATATTGAAAAATTGGAAACAGGTTGACTTTTTTTTATTTTTTCAAAAACAGTATTTTTGGTGCACTTCTTAGCAGATATTTTCATTGTTTAGCAACCGATTTTTAAACGGAATACCATTTATGAATCAGAGTTCCAATTACCTTTGATCTGCATTAAAATATTGCAAATATTTAACAAAAAAAAAATTGTTCAAATTTTTGACAAAAATCCTGATGGTACCCCTAGGAAAAATTGAAAAAAATGGGTCGAAATTTTTATTGTCAGGTTTTGATTGAAAATGATGCTACTCGAAGTTCTAAAGTCGGGAATGTATAACATTTTATGATCCGCTGAGTATAAGCCGAGTTATCCTAATTTTCCTTTCAAAAAATTGAAAAAATGGGAATTACTTTTTCCATGTTTTTTGAAATAAAAACACTGAAATTTTTAATGCACTTTTTAGTGAATATTTTAAATGTTTCGCAACCGATTCTTAAACGGAACACCATTTATGAATCAGGGTTCTAATCCCCAGCATTCTGCACCAAAATATATAAAATAAAATAAGGATCAATTTTTGGTCATTTTTTTGATAAGTACTTGGAAAAATTTCAAAAAATGGGTCCAAATTTGTACTGCTAGTTTTTGATTGTGAATAAAAGTACTTTAAAATCTAAGATCGGGAAGGGTTAACATTCTGCAATCGGACTACGATCATGGAAGATATGACCTTTAAAAGTTAAAATAAAGTACACATATCAATCTCTGGGTTTTAGTTTTTGTCTGGACTGTGTTTTTTTTTTAGAAACTAAAAAGCATAGAGGATGTGCTAACTAGATAAATGTTCATGGCTCAATAAAAGTTCAAAGATCAGGTACATGCCACCTTAATTGGCAATAAAAGCCCATTTCAGCCCAGAGGTCAGACATTATTTTTGTTTAAATAACTAAAGAACGGCCTTAATTTTTCCAAAACCTGCAATGAGAACTTCCGAAGGAGAACTACCGAGATCTCGCTTTCTTCTACTACTTGGCTTAGTTCCCATCAAGAAGTTCCCATCATCCTCCTCTGGGAGAGTCCCAACCGAGAGTTTACGACATCATTACCTCAGCTTACCTGAGAAAGAAAAAACTAGGAAGAAAAAATCGTAGAAAGGTGCAGTGTCGGCGGTCATAAAAGCATTCTGGCCACAATGTAGCAGTGTGTTCTGTGTCTTTTTTCCTATTTTTTTCTATTTTATTCTAGCTGTGGCTTTTCCACTTTTCCATGGCCATTTGCAAGACAGAATTGTCGCATGTTCCCGTTTGGGTAGCAACATCAAGCCAACCAACACAGTCGCGCAAATTGAAAGCTTGGCTAATACCATTAACATTTGATGGCTAACAACCACACACACACACAACCACACACACACACAACCCATATGTGCAAAAACTAACCCAATGCTGTTAATTGCCGCAGCAGATCTCTTATTTTGGCTCTAAACAACATTATTGGTAAGAAAACGAAACAAAAACAGCTGAATAGAACTTGACCTCAATGGCCAATAAAATATTGCCATTTTATCCGTTTAATAAAATGTAGATACTTTTAAAAATCAAAATTAGAGCAATGCATCGACACAAGCCCATTAAGAATATTTTGATTTTATGATTTCTTGCCAAAAAGTTCAAAAATATTTTTAATCGAAAACATTAGATTCCGATGCTCCTCCGGCTGCCCCCGAAAATAGTCTTCCATGTGCGGCCTTGAATGGGTAGCATTTTCCGTTGAAGAGCAACAAGTGGATTGTCTGGAAATTCCACGGTGGAGCGTTTTATGGCCATCACATTTAATCCATTGATGCCGGCGTATGATGTTGATGGATTCGTGCCAAGATCTTGACAGATTGATGGGCTATGGGGGAAAGGGGGTACTTCAGATTCTTTCAGGCCTCAGACTCCAGAGTTCGAAACTGAAGCATAGATTCCCTTGATTATGTGCCACACTTCCATTTTGGATTCTGGCCAAAAATCATTATATATATATATGGGGAGTATATATAAAAACCAAATTGCATGCTGCAATGGTGTTTATTTGGTTTTCATGCGTGGGGCACAATAGCATCCGAGGTCGTCTGTTGTCGAGAGGCGTCCGGTCGAAGGTGGCCACTGGAGTACTGGGCCTCGATCCCCCTCAGACTAAGCCCCTGGCACCAATATCGGGGAATGCGTATAAAAACAAAAATGATCGAAGCAAATCAGACACTATGCTGGCCCATATTTCCATAACAAAATATATGTAGACTTTGGGCGTATAAATAATAATCACATCATCTGGGCCAAGTCTGAAATACGAGAATTTTTCCTAAATATTAATTGATTTGTATATTTTTATATTGTTTTTTTGCAGTTCGACCAATTTGTGAAACCAAAAGTCTTGAAATTCAACTGCTGCTGCAAACCGTATGACTGATTTTCTCGTTGAACCGACAGCTTGATTACCTCCTTAGCGCTTTATATACCGTATTATAAACCTTTATATATACCTTTATACAAATGGAAAACCAATAACTCCGACTTTGGAGCTAGTTGATTATAAGCCACGCTAGAATCTAACCCAGAAAGCTAAAAAAAAAAAAAATACAAAAAATTAAAAGGCCTTAAGTATCAGCGAGCATATCTAAGGAAAACAAACATATATCCGAATATCTGGCAGATCAGAGCGAGAGCGGGGAATGCAGCGGTGTCCCTACATTCATGAGATGCGGGAACGATTGCTGGACCAACCGAGGGAGACACTTCAGCTGGAGAACATGGAGCGGGCCAATCTGCTCGAGAACCGCCAGTCGGCATCCGAATCCAACCAGGTCGGCACTGTGGTGAAGGTACGGGCCCTTCGATCTACTCGCTACAAGGATTCAAGTTCGACTCATATGCAATATATCATCTCGAAACACCCACACCCCAACATAACACACTGAAAACATTTTATGCGAAAAATTAATGTCATTTATTAAATTGGAAGCTTTTCACAAGACTCATATAACATTTCATAAATCCTCAAATGTACATAATCATTAGCTAATCGAAAAGCTTGTAAATATTGCATATGGTTTAAGGAATAACCCTCTTTTTCGTACAGTGTGTGTCTGTGTGTCGGTGTGTTTGTGGCAGATTAACCATTTATGTTTCAAGATTGTTTCTTCTATAGCCGGATCCGATACCAAATCAGTTAACCAACAAAATCCTTGCACGAGTAACCGATTCGCCCTTAACTTTATGTTCCTCAAAAAATCTAAAAAATTCGAAAAATCCGAAAAAAGTAATATGATTTTTTGCAATAAATTGGAATTGATCAAATGTACAGACATATTGTTTTCTAACTCTCTTTGGTGTATGGATGAAAATAATAAATAATAATATTCATTTTATGTAAATATGTATATTTTATTATTATATAAATAATTCCAATTTATTGTGTGTCAGCGGGTTGTCCTATCATAGTTATAATAGAAATAATAAATGTGATTTGTTGATACTCCCAACAGCTACAAGGCGATACCTACCACACGAGTCCTGCCCACCAGAGGACTCCCCTAGTCCCACACGATCTTGGCGAGGACTTCAATTTGGATTTCGACGAGGACTATCCCATCGATGTGCGACGACCGAAAAATGCCAAGTAAGTAATGCCTCAATATATAATCGATAAATCAATCGATATCCCATCCCAATAGCCACTCGTTTTCGCCATTTGCTAGCACCACTCGAAAGTATAAATAAATTATACTCCAAATATGTGTGTCCACCATCAAATGTTTTGTGTTTCGTGTTTATCGCATTCCATTTCCGTACCAAAGCTTCTTCCGTTATCGTTTCATTTCACTCCGTTTCACGTCATTCCATTCCATTCGTCCCTGAGCAGCTAAGAAAACTAATCGAAATCATTATCCCTTAAACTGATCTCTGTGAGAACTCTGTGTAGATCCTTGATTCTGTATAAAGCTGTAGAAAAATATCAATTATTTTATATTCAAAAATATGCTAAGATGTTAAAAGTTTAATTTTAATGAGTAAGAAACCGTTACAGCGGCAAACATCCACCGGTCCTGATGCGTCCGCAGCCAAGGTCAGATTCTGCTAAATATCTAAGTGATTTGAAAACCCTATCCTACATATATCTAAATATCTTAAGCCTGTACTCTTTCTTCCGACATCTAAGCCTATTATACTTCCGATAGATCACTGACCGTAGAATCACTACTATACTGCTATACTAACCCATCAGTTCTAAGCTACATAGTCGATAGTTCTCACTCGAAGTAGTTCCTAATGATTTCCCACCTGCATCCTGCGATGGCTTCTCCTAGACGTAGTTGGCCAAACTCTAAACGCACTACTAACATCATAGTCGAGACTCGATGTAAATAAAGTTAATTCCCCGATTATATATTTTTTTCCAGTGGCTTAACACAAACTTAAGTAGCCTATCCGCTTAGGGAGTCGCACACAAAAACTAGCTGAGCCCAAATTTATTCTTTTTTCCTCCAAAGTTTCTTTGTGTTCTTTTTTTTTTTTTTTGGCATCCAGCGGATCTGGGGATTATAATGTCAATGAACTGGACGACAGGCAACAGCACATTGCCTTACATTTCCGATGGTTGCCTTCCCAATCCCCACTCCCCACTCCTATTTCCATTCCCATTTACAATTTTCTTTCTTCTCCGTGACCCGGGGACACATAAAACAAATAAGTAGGCAGGCGAGTCATCCAAAATCGCTAACACAATGCAGTTAGAGAGTAGATGTTTTGGGTGGCTGGGTGACTGGGTGGATGGGTGGTGCGAGTAGTGCTAGGAAGAAGTTGCAAACAAATTACGCAACTTGACAAACCGACAAAGCATTCCACTCCGCTGGCTGCGGCATGAACTGTCAGCGATGCATGCCACCAGATCTGGCATATTCAGCATTCAGCATCTGCACCACATCACTCCCATCCCAACAACCCACTGGGCGGCATTGTCTCTGGGCATTAAGTGTCATTGTACGAATGACTTACATTCGTGAGTTTTAGCAATTCGCTAACAATACTTGTACTTGTAAAAAAAAGTTAAAAACTGGCATAGAAACTATCGATGCTTGGCATTTGGCCAGAGTTGTGACTTCACTGGAAGAAAATATGTTTTTACATAAAAAGGACCTCCAAAGTACCGGTTATGACCACATTTAGAGCCTGTAGGCTCTGTTCTATTCTATTTGCGGAAAGAGCAAATTATCAACCGATTAGGCACAAGGTTTTTGGGGACTAGGACTAGGACTAGGATAGCCCAAGGATATGGTCACCCTCGATGGCCTGGTGTTTTATAAATAATATCTTAAGCCCGCGATAAAGACCTCCCGAGGGGTGGCTAAAAATATAATTAGGCAAGGCCGAATCAACCCCGTAGATGAAAGGCTTTCGCCGTAGCAACCATTATAGCTACGCAAGGGGTGCTCCCCAGGGTCCTGTTGGTCCTTCTAATCCGTTCGTCATTGAGCCAAATTAATGAAAACAACTAGTCGATGATTTATTCGTGCTTAGAGGGAGTTTAAAAAAAACAAATAAAGTTATTTTCTTCCACCTCGGCTTCAGCTTGATTCCGCATTAGACTTCTCGAATTTCAAGGATTTCGTTTGGCATTTTTCTGCTCCCAGGATTAGTGAGTGAGTGGCATTTGGGTCACACGTCTTCATCATCTGGCGGAGCCAGGGACTGCGACGTGGAAACCCTCCCTTGACAGCCACTCTTCACCCTCCTTCTTGCCACTCAATGCATCCTTGTGACGCAGTTGGCGAATTGCGACGCAAATCCTTACAATTATTTAGGCACTGAAAGAAAGGAGTCAGGATATTATAGTTTTGGGCTTGATCAAAGGATCAAAGGACAAACAAGTCTTTCTCTCACTGCAACCACGCAGTTTTTTAATACTGCTCCTGGCCGCACTCTCTGCCTTTCATTCTGCACTTCAAAATGACTGCGGCATATTGGGGAGTTGGGGGGACGGTGGAGGGAGGTGGAGGATGGTGGATGGAGCATGGAGGTCCTGCGGCCAGGACTGTCGGCGAACGGGAAAGCAAAACAGAATGCCGCAATGTTGGTTGTTGTGAAATGCGCACAAAGCAAACGCCACGAACACGAGCCGGCCGAAAAGGAGTTACGAGACGATAAACAGGACGAACGGGACGAAAACACCAAAAAGGACGAACGAAGTCGAAGCCGAACCGAGCAGACAGCTTGACGTCGACGCTGGCGTTATATCGTAAGCTCTGCCGCAGCGCACAATGGGCTACGCAGGTCCTCGAAACGGATTAGACGCAGCTACCGTAAGGAGTGGAAGGATAATTGCGGTCTAATGAACGCCCGGACATTAAGGATCTAAGGGAAAAGCATCACCAGCAGGAAACTAGATTTTCTATCGGACTTTTATAAAAATCGTGAGAGTGGCCCTTATGATCCACACCCATGTCTATATCTTGGGCCATTTTGATCCAATCCGTACAGGGAATACCTTTCAACTTTGGTCCCTTGGGAAGCTCATATCTTGGTCAATATTGATCTGATTCTCAAGCGGAATACCTTAATGGAGTTCTAGATTGATTCTCCATCAATCTGCATCAAAAACTAGAAACCAAATTTTGGATCATATTTTTTCAAAATTTTTTAGGGGACCCCCTTTGAAAACTGGGGAGTTCAACTTTGGTGCCTTGCGAATCTCGGTCAATATTGATCTGATTTTCATGGGAAATACCTTAAACGATTTCTAAATTCATTCTCCATTAATCTGCATCAAAAACTAGAAACCCAATTTTGGATCCAATTTTTTCAGATTTTTCTAGGGGACCCCCTTCAAAAAATGGAGATCCTACTTTGGTCCCTTGCGAAGTTCATATCTTGGTCAATACTGATCTGATTCTCAAGCGCAATACATTAAACTGTTTCTAGATCGATTCTCCATTAATCTGCATCAAAAACTACAAACCAAATTTTGGATCCTATTTTTTCAAAATTTTCTAGGGGACCCCCTTCAAAAACTGGGGAGTTTAACTTTGGTCCCTTGCAAAGGCCATATCTTGGTCAATATTGATCTGATTCTCAAGCGGAATACCTCAAACGATTTCTAGATTAATTCTCCATTAATATGCATCAAAACCTAGAAACCAATTTTTGGATTCAATTTTTTCAGATTTTTCTAGGGGACCCCCTTCGAAAACTGGGAAGTTCAACTTTGGTCCCTTGAGAAGGTCATATCTCGGTCAATATTTATCTGATTCTCATAGGGAATACCTTAATCGATTTCTAAATCGAATCTTCATTAATCTGCATAAAAAACTAGAAACCCAATTTTGTATCCTATTTTTTCAAAATTTTCTAGGGAACCCCCTTCAAAAAATGGAGATCCTACTTTGGTCCCTTGCGAAGCTCATATCTTTGTCAATATTGATCTGATTCTCATGGGGAATACCTTAAACGATTTCTAAATTGATTCTCTATCAATCTGCATTAAAAACTAGAAAGCAATTTTTAGATCCTATTTTGTCAAAATTTTCTAGGGGACACCCTTCAAAAACTGCGGAGATCCAACTTTGGTCCCTTGCGAAGGTCATTTCTTGGTCAATTTTCATCTGATTCTTAAGCGGTTTCGCAACGATTTCTAGATTTATTCTTTAATAATTGAAATCCAAAACTTTCAACAGTATTTTAAATAGAAACATAAGCGTTTGCTAAGAAAAAAAAACCAAAATACGGTCTCGAAGCATTCAAGTCCACAATGGCCTGAAAGCAACCCACTGTTGGTTGAGTTGAGGGGATGGGGTTACTATACGGGGTGGGCCCTGTAACAACAATAAAAACAACAACAAACGGTAGTAGTACTCGTAAAATCGGTAGAAGCTTCAGGAACAGGAGTAGGAGCAGGAGCAGGACCATCCCGGGTAATTGAGTTTTGGGCTGTTGCTTTCCGATGACTGACAGTTCGTCCTGTTCTGTTCTCTTTTTTTTTTTTATGTTTCTGTGATGCCTGCCCCTTTTTTTCTCCGTTGCAAGCTGCAGCGCTGATTGGCATTTCAACCTGCCCCCCTCTGTGGCGGCGCTTCACTTTTTTTGAACTCCGTCCCTGTTAAGTGACCCATTTACAGGGCGAGTGCGGCTAAAACAAAGAATCTGCTGGCCGGCGATGCGAAACTCAATTAAAAGATACCTTTTTGGCCAGCTCGGTACTACAGATGGGAAATAAATGGAAATTGTAAGGAAATGCTTAGCCCATTAAATCAGGATAAATAGTAATCCCTTAATTGGTAAAACCTAAACAGGACTTTGGTTGAATGAAATAAATATTGAAGCCTCTAAATGGAAGCAGGACCAAGACCGGAAACCAAGGAAGCCAAAAGCATTTTAAACTCTTGGGGAAAAAAGCATAAATAATAAAAAAAAAAGGTAAGGAGATGACAGTTAACTTTCAATCAAGACAAACAAAAGGCAGTTGGATGTGAGTAGGGAGTAAATAGGCAATCGGCTGATTTCTTGCGTCATATCCGTGTATGCATGTATATGTTGGTGGGAACGTAAATCCACAATCCAATATACACTCACATATATATATAATCCTAAATAAAAAATACATATTGACCTTTCATCCGACCCTGACATAAATATGTCTCCTGCAAGAAAGTGATAAAAAGGGATCGCAGCAGGTCAATTGGTTCCTTTTTTTTCTTGACCCTTCAGGGTGGATTTTCACTTTTCTACGAAAAGGTTTTCTTGTGATATACTTACTCCTTGTAAAATTCTGTATTATATTTTATATTATAAAATTAAATTTCTGTACATAAGTCCGAGTTAATTTAAAATTAATTAAAAAAGAATTGGAGTAAAAAATCCTTTTAAATGATATGCAACACCATAATAAAATTTTGGATATTTTTTTTTTAAATAATTATTTGTTCTTCATCATTAATTTTAAATTAATTACAAAATAATTATAATAAAATACATTTTTAAATGAACTGCAGCACCATGAATATAATTTTTGTAAATAAGCATTTTATTTTTTGTTAATCAATTTTATTTATTTTTTCACGATCCTGAATCTTATTTATTTTTTCACGATCCTGAATCTTAGACAGGTATCTTAAGTGGACAGTTGAATTTGTAGGGAATTAGGCAAACGGCGTATAAGCACCAGAAAAATTTTAGTAGTATGTAATTAGGCAAACGGCGTACGACGTAAATTTAGTGGCGCCATCTATGGGTCAAGTTTGTGTAAAATTGGGCAGCGCCATCTACCGTAATATTTTATACGCCCTCTATTGGCATAAAAGCAAACGATCATGCCAAAAAATTATACTTGCCAGGATCATCGCCGTCTATGTTTTCTATATTTTCTGATATCTTGTCTATGTTTTCTATATTTTCTGATATCTTGCATTGGGTCCCATTAAGGGAAATATGCATGTAAAGAAAAGATCATGTAAAAATGAAACTTGCTAGGATCATCGTTTGCCTAATTACATACTACTAAAATTTTTCTGGTGCTTATACGCCGTTTGCCTAATTCCCTACAAATTCAACTGTCCACTTAAGATACCTGTCTAAGATTCAGGATCGTGAAAAAATAAATAAGATTCAGGATCGTGAAAAATAAATAAAATTGATTAACAAAAAATAAAATGCTTATTTACAAAAATTATATTCATGGTGCTGCAGTTCATTTAAAAATGTATTTTATTATAATTATTTTGTAATTAATTTAAAATTAATGATGAAGAACAAATAATTATTTAAAAAAAAAATATCCAAAATTTTATTATGGTGTTGCATATCATTTAAAAGGATTTTTTACTCCAATTCTTTTTTTAATTAATTTTAAATTAACTCGGACTTATGTACAGAAATTTAATTTTATAATATAAAATATAATACAGAATTTTACAAGGAGTAAGTATATCACAAGAAAACCTTTTCGTAGAAAAGTGAAAATCCACCCTGAAGGGTCAAGAAAAAAAAGGAACCAATTGACCTGCTGCGATCCCTTTTTATCACTTTCTTGCAGGAGACATATTTATGTCAGGGTCGGATGAAAGGTCAATATGTATTTTTTATTTAGGATTATATATATATGTGAGTGTATATTGGATTGTGGATTTACGTTCCCACCAACATATACATGCATACACGGATATGACGCAAGAAATCAGCCGATTGCCTATTTACTCCCTACTGTAGGCTCTAGGCTCTAAGCGTTATCTTTTCTTTCGAGTCTTCTGATTGGTTTTCCCGATTCATTAACCGGAAAAATGTGGGGAAAATTGGGGTGGTTTTCATGCGTTAACTCATGTACATGTATTGATGATACCAATACATTCAAACACAAGTACCTGTTTTCCGTTTTCGAGGATCAATAGGTTTTGAGGTTTATGCTAAGAATCAAATTTTTAGTATAAATCTTGCCTTGCCGGTTAAAGCAATTTTTACGCTTTTTCTTTATACAAAAAAATAATAACAAAAACCTAAAACATAAAAATGGAGTCGAAAGTTGCGTGTGACTTGTGCTCTAAAGTTATTAGTGTGAATGAGTTTATAACTCATTATGATCGATGTGAAGGACCTCGAAATGCCTTCTCGGAGATGAAGAAGAAATCTCAGGCCAACGGTTTGGCGAAAGCTTTGTATCGTTCGCGAACAACGGTGACCAAAAAGCAGGAGGAAAATCAACAACAAAAAATTCAAGGAATCAGGAACCAAGGAACTACATCAAAACATAGTATTTTCAACGTATCATCAGCGGTCAAACGGAAGGCTGGTGTGTCCAAGGAAACTAGCCCTCAAGAGGGGCAAGCCATGGATATTGAAGAACAGCCATCAACATCAAAAAGGGCTAGACTAGACCGCATAATTGCTGAGAAGAATATTTGTCCCGATTGTAAGCAAAATTGTGCTTTCGTTGAGGAAAGAATTCATTTACATTCTCCAAATCATAGAGCAGCATTAAGGAAACTTGTGTGGCAAAATGCTAACATTTTTCCTATAACCCAAAGTGATACTTTTTACACAAAAAAGTATAAAGTATTCGGAGTGCGCGATCTAGATTTAAAAGAATTTTACATTGGATGTAAAAATAATCTTATAAACATTATAAAATATGCACTTAGCGAATTAAGAGCTATAAAAGTGCGTCTATCAGTTCATGGAAAATATGTAAAACCGACTGAAGAAACTGATAAGATGCAAGAGGAAACAAAACATTTCTCGACAAACTATAAAGCAATTTACGTCAGCTCATATAATGACGTCGAATACATTTTAAATGACGATAACGAAATGTTAATTGCAAAAGCCGATGAATTCCAGGAGAGGGATTCTGGATGGGCTATTAAGCATTTTACATTTTATGAAATACAAATATTAAAGCTAGAGCACCTTCCTGGATCAGGATATGTTGAAGCACCTAAGAGCATAAGAAAAAGAAATGCTCTCATAAATGTTAAAAATAATGACATTTATTGTTTTAAGTGGTGTATTTTGGCTCACATAGCATATATGAAACACATTCAAATAAATTTTGGTACATCAGCGCAAAAAAAATCAGCTCGCGAAAAACTGCCCAGAACTTCATTTTATGGAATTTTTGATATTAGCCAACCAATTATAACATATGAACAACAAATATTAAACTTTTCGGGAATAGAGTTTCCCATTACAAAGAATGGAATAAAGCTGTTCGAGAAAAATAACTCAAATTACAGCATAAATGTATATGAAATTTATGATGGTCGCATAGAAGGTCCTACAATTAGAACTAAAGAAGTAAAAATCCATCATATCGATATATTGGGAATAGAAAATCCTAAAAAAAATTGTTTGCATTATGCATACATTACAAGCATAAAAACATTGTGTAAATCACAAGTGAACAACTCAAATTCGGAGAGATATTTTTGTAGAAATTGCCTACAATTTTATTGCAGCACTAACAAGACCCACAATCTAAAGGAGTGCGGTCAAGTGGCTTCACTATACCCACAACCAAACACTAAAACCAAATTTGAAAATTTTTCAAAAAACTGGCACCACCCGTGGTAATTTATGCGGACATTGAGGCAGTTTTGGAACATTACCAAACAGCCTCAAATAATCCAAACGAATCCTATACCAAGCCTGTGCAGAAACATACAGCATGTGCTGTTTCGTTTTATGTTGCCCATAAATACAACCCTCAGCTGAATAAATTATGGACCTATGAAGGTAAATAAATTATTTTAAAATAAATGAAAAGTTTTAAAGTTAATAAATTTTTCCTTTTTACAAATTACAGGACATGACTGTATGAAGGTTTTTGTTAAAACTTTGGAAGAGGAGACAATGGCCTTATATAGCAAATACTGGAAGGGATCAAAAAAACCTATATATAACTTTGACATCTGCGATGAGGACTACCAGGAGCATGGGAACTGCTATGCGTGTGAAGAGGTCATCAGTACGGATGAACGCGTACAATATTTTAACCAGTTCACGGGTAAATACCAAGGTCCTATCCATAGAAGTTGTAAAGATAGTTTTAAGTTAAAAGCTTATTTCCCTGTAGGTTTTTATAATTTATCAAGATACGATATCCACCTCTTTATTAATGCCCTAGGGGGTAAATTGAAACCAATACCCTCTACTAAAGAGTTATATATTGCTCTAAATCAGACAATTTTTGAAAAGGGAAAGACTAATTATACTATAAAGTACATAGATTCCAATAGGTTTTTAAATTCTAGTTTAGAAAAATTAGCTTACAACATGGAAGATAAAGATTTTAAAATATTAAAATCAAAATTTAGTGGAGAGAAGTTTAGGCAAATGAGAAGAAAGGGAGTATTTCCCTATGATTATTTGGATAGTTTTGAAAAATTCAATGAAACCGAACTTCCTCCTAGGGAATATTTTTATAATTCGTTGAAAGACGAAGAGTGTAGTATTAGCGAATACAATTTCGCTAAAGAAATTTGGAGTTCGTTTCAGTGCAGAACTCTAAAAGACTATATGAAATTGTATTTGGAGAGTGACGTACTAATTTTAGCAGACGTTTTTGAAAACTTCCGTAATATATGCTCAAAAATTTATAAATTAGACCCTGTTAATTATGTTTCAGCCCCATCTATTTCATGGGATGCTATGCTGAAGTATACTAAAGTAGAATTAGATTTAATAAGTGACCCCAACATTTACAATTTTGTTAAAAGAGGTATACGGGGCGGTCTGACTCAATGTACTCAAAGAATTTCAAAAGCAAATAATGAGTACATGAGAAATTATGATAAAACAAAACCAAAAAATTATTTGTCGTATATTGACGCAAATAATTTATATGGTTGGGCTATGAGCCAAAAACTCCCATTTTCAAATTTTCAATTTTTAAGCGAAAATGAAACCAATTTATTTGATGTAGAAAATGCTGATTCCTCAGGAGACACAGGATATATTTTAGAAGTAGATTTAGAATATCCTGATGAAATTCATGACAAACATAACAGTCTACCATTTTGTCCTGAAAACAAGGTTCCCCCAGGAGGAAAACAACCAAAATTAATAGCTGATTTAAATTCTAAAGAGTTTTATATTATTCATTTAAAACAGCTTCAATTGTGTCTTAAACAGGGATTAAAATTAAAGAAAATTCATAGAATTTTATCTTTTAATCAGTCATACTGGTTAAAGCCCTATATAGATTTAAATACCCAACATAGAAAAATAGCAAAAAATGAATTTGAAAAAAATTTTTATAAATTAATGAATAATGCCGTATACGGCAAAACCATGGAAAACGTAGAAAAGCGTCGAGAAATAACACTAGTAACTCGTTATGAATCGGCGCAAAACTCTCCAGGGTTTAGACAACTAGTTGCAAGGAATAATTTTCATAGTTTAGAAATTTTTGGAGAAAATTTAGCTGCAATTGAGACTACAAAGACTTCAATTTTGTATGATAAGCCTATTTATATTGGATTTACTGTTCTCGATTTGTCCAAATGGCTAATGTATGATTACTATTATAACTTTTTATTAGTAGAGTGTCCCTCAGCAAAAATAATATATATGGATACAGACTCTTTTATAGTTTCCTGTGAAGAGGATATATACAAAATAATAAAAAAAAATTCTAGCCGTTTTGACACATCAAATTATGAGACAGGAAACCGATTCAACATTATTCAAGCTAACAACAAAGAATTGGGCTTATTCAAAGATGAAAATGCTGGAAAAATTATGACCTCTTTCGCGGGTCTAAAAGCTAAAGCATATTCATTTTTAGTAGAAAACAATGACGAATATATAGATACAAAGAAAGTTAAGGGTGTTAAGCAATCAGTAATCAAAAAACTGTGTCATTTAGATTATATTGAATGTATTAGACATATGAAAACGTACTATGGAGAACAAAGATGTATAAGAAGTAGGGGCCATCAGTTATATACTGATGTAGTTAATAAAGTAAGTCTTAGCCCTAGAGATGATAAAAGATGGGTATTAGCTTGTAATATTAATACTTTAGCATATGGTCATTATAAATTAAGATCTTTATTAAATACAAATGGATAACGTCCATAATATTGTACGTATTTTTACAAATATTCAATAAGCTCCAAAAAAAAAAAACAAATAAATAAAAATAAAAATAAAAAAAAAAAAAAACAAAAAAAATAAAATAAAAATAAATAATAATAATAAAAATTAAAAATGTATATAAATAATAATAATAATTAAAAATGTATATATGTATGTATAATTTGTATAAATAAATTCCAAATTGTAAAATTTTATTTTAATAAATCTGTTTTATTTATCCATGAGTTATGTGTTTCATCAAAACCTAGCCATTTTACAAAAATTTGGTCTTTTTTTCTTTTTATTACTTTTTCAACTAGGAATGCACTTTTGTCTTTAACTTTTTGAATTTCAGCTTCATAAAATGTACCTTTTATAGGGTCACCCTTATAATCAATGAGCTCGTAAGTAACTGGGAATGTAGTCCTTATTTTTGAAATTGTAAATATTTCAGTGGTCCAGTTAGGTTCATATCCTTTAACAAATACACCCTTGTATTTGCTTATTCTAACATGGTCGCCTACTACATATTTATGCCTTGGAAATACCTTAACAATGTTATAACATTTTTTCAAAATAAACTCTTCATTCTGTTTACAAACATCGATTGGCCTCATTTTTATAGTTCTGTGGTAAGAATGGTTGTAGTCTTCTACAAGCGAATTCAAATGGGTAATCCATCGATAATTTCCATTAAAACTAAACATTTTCCACATCCTATTTTTTAAAGTTCTGTTAAATCGTTCACAAATCGAAGCCTTAAGGTGTGTAAATGTATGATAATGATTTATATTATTTTTCTTCATAAGTTCTTTAAAGAGTTGATTAAAAAATTCTTTGCCTTGATCGGAATGTATATTTTTTGGCTTGTATTTGGAATCTTTCAATATAGATTTCATAACAGTTGCAACATCCATTGCCGATTTTGATTTTACAGGCTTAGCAAAAGCATATTTTGAAAATGTATCAATAACCGTTAGTAAATATTTATATCCATTATTCTGATTGGAATAGGGGATCATTTCAACCAAATCAATTTGCCAAGTATCATGAAACCCTTTTTGAACGAACTTTCGACGTAAAAAATTTTTTCTACAAGTTTTATGTATTTCATCAACAACTTGTTGCTTACTCATTTTTATTTAAAAAAAAAACTTATTTTTTATTGTTAATGTCTGAGGTCTTAGAGATTAATGATTTCTTATAATGAATTACATCTTCTTTTATTTCTTTTGTCATTTTTTTAGATATTTCGAAACATAAACGTGTTAAATCTATTTGAACATTTTTATCATAGTTACCATCTAAATCAGATAATTGAATATCGAATTTTTGTAAAGAGACACACTTCGGAATGATATGATTATAGTACAGATAGGATATTTGCTGTTTTAATATAGTGTTCCAACATAAAAATGTAGTTAAAAATATAGCTAGGCGAATTAATGATCTCCAAGTTTCACTATCTATTTCAATTTTATTACCGAATTGATTTAGTATCAGAACATATTGTTTATCTGATTTTCTAAATCTAAAATTACATTTAATAGTTGATAAAATAGGGTGATCCAAAACTGTATCAGACATTAGGAAGTCATATTGATCAATCTTTAATTGTATAAATTCCTTGTATGTAAGCAGTTGCATCCATTCTTCTTTATCAAATCCAATATAATTGTTTTTGTGCTGCTGCATCCAAATCATTGGAGTAAATTTTCTAGATGTCGAAAATCCACATTTTATTTTCAAATTTTGAGCCACAAAATATTCAAAACCAAATATAACTTCATGGTTCTGTTTTTTTCTTATGGCTCTTTCTCTTTTAGCTTGGAGTGTATCCATTGAATCTGAATGTTATTAACAAACTGAAATTAGTTACTAAAATGTGTGGTTTATAAAGGGCTTAGTATGCCGTATATACATATATATATATATATTATACATTATGTATTACATAATGAAATGAAATATATATCCATATATACAAACTCCTAAGATGTGAGAGCAACTTTTATATTATATATTACATAATGCATGTATTATATAATAAAATGAATGGTATATAAAGACCTAAAATGTAGACACCAAAGTCAGTTTACATTTAAAACTCATTCTAAAATGACTAAATTTGATAGATCAAATTCCGTTATAGTAGATTTTCAATATGTTGTTGGAAATAACAATCAAATTTTTGTTAAGGAATTGGCCTTCATGCCTGGTGGAACTGTAATACCAAACTTCTTTCACTTCAAACCTCCATACAACATTAAGGAGTTGAATTATGATACATTACAACAACATAATATTCATCGAAAAAACATAAACGGGTTGGACTGGATGGAAGGAGAAATACCCTATAACTGCTTAAGCGATGTACTTTCTCCACTAAATAAGTTTTCCAATATAATTGTACGTGGCGAAGTAAAAAAGGAATTTTTATCCAAGTTTCTATCGAATAATATTATCGATATAGACATAGGAAAGAGCCTGACATGTTATCCTAATTTTTTTACCAACTGTAAAATTCACAAAAAACTTAAGCTTAGATGTGCTCTAAATAATTTATTTAAGCTTTTTGTAATTTTAGAAAACTGTAATTACGATATATACTATAACGGAGAATCATATGTATAAATTACTTTAATAAACAGTATGATTTTAGTACTTTAATTGAGAAGTTGTTTTAGCAAAATGGATCGCATCTTTGGAAAAGATCCTCGTAAAAAAGGATACAGTCAACTTATATACTGCAACTATTGTGGTTCTGATACTCATTTTGAAAAGGACTGCGCTAAAAAACGGGACCAGGAAAAAAATCATTAGAATAATTTTTTTTTTGATAATTAGCATTGAATAAACAAAAAACTTTTATCAAAATGTTTACACAATTTGTTCATCCTTTTACGATGCTTATTTGTGGCCCCTCAGGATCGGGTAAAACAACATTTTTGAAAAATTTAATAAATGGAAGGAAGGACTTAATAAGTACTTCAATAGATAGAATAATATGGTGTTACGGTGAAGAGCAAGCGAAACCAAATTTTACCAATATTGAATATTACCATGGGGTACCTGACTCCATTGAAAATGAAAATAATGAACCTATACTTTTGGTATTAGATGATTTAATGATGGGAGCATTTAATAAAAATGTCTGTGAACTTTTTACCAAAGGATCTCATCATCGAAATTTATCTGTAATTGTTGTGACACAAAATATATTTCATAAATCTACTCACACCCGAGACATATCACTAAATACAAAATACATTGTGGCATTTAAAAATCCTAGAGACAAATTACAATTTCAATGTTTAGCTAGACAGATATATCCTGAAAACCCTAAAGAACTTTTTAGAATATATAAAGAAGTCACGAATGAACCTCATGGTTATTTACTTATCGATCTTACGCAAGGAATAAATGATCTTTTAAGATTTAGAACAGAGATTTTTAATCCATTATATTCAATTTGCTATTCAGATGAAAATGGTTTGCAAAAAGAGCATAGGGCGATTGAAAGCGAACAAACATTTATTGTATGTGCTCAAAAAAGCAAATAATAAACTTCGAAAAGCGATTATTTGCAATAGTGATAGCGAGTTAGTAAAAACATTGTCGGAGATAGTGATAAATACTTTAAAAGGAAACCATAAAATATCAAAAAATATCTTAAATTCATTAAAAAAGTATAAAAATGTATTACGCCATATTTCCAGCTCAAAACAATCTTTAAATTCTAAGAGAAGAGTTCTTATTCAAAAAGGCGGATTTTTACCAATTTTAATAAGTTCATTACTTTCTGGGATTTTTGGAAAAATTTTGAATCATGATTAAAAGTAAGCATCAGCTAAATAAAGTAATCTTAATGCATCCAAATGCATACCATAAACTTTTAGTAAATGAGCGAGGAAATGATCTTATAAATTTAAAATTTTTACCAATTTTAAACAATAAAAAAATTAGTGATTATGATAAATGGATTAAAATTCAACAAGAATTATGTGCATTCCAAAATAAAAAGAGAAACAAAGCTGTTTTGCATCAATCGGTATCGAAATCCCCGTTTTCATTAAATCAAAATGTAGAAACCCAAACATATATAGATGATTGGAAAGATCCTATTGCCAGTACTTCTAAAGAATACAAGAACGAGTCATCATTTAAAAGAGAGGATTTACCCGATTTAGCCATTTTACCCAGCGATGAAGAAGAACAATCATCTGAGAAATCTGTTTCAATTCCAATTAATAATAAACGATCACTCGCAGATACTTCTTTCACTGATGATAAGATTTTAAAAAAATCATTAGTTGAGAAAACAAGAATTATAAAAGGAAATTCTACTGAAAAGAAACTGAAACTGAGAAATAAGGTTAAAAAGAATAGAGATTCCCCCTATCCACTAAGAAATCTTAAGTATATAAGTGATTTAGAAAAATTGCAAAGGGCAAACCGCAAAGAAAACAATATCCAAATTGGTAAAAATAAATTAAATTGGATCTCATATTCTTAACTGCAGAGCTTAAAATGTTTTTTCAAAACGAGTTTTATATTACATTGCTCAGCAATGACTCCTTAAATGTGTTTCCTGATAATGTAAAATGCGCTTTTACAAATATTGTAAACCTTCCTGAAACAATGTCTGAGGAATGGGAAGTCGGTATAACTGATATATATTTAAATAATTCTTTTCGAAAAAATCCTAAAAAAAGGAGAGAAACAAAAGAAAATGAATCAGAAGAATCAAGTTCTAATTCAACAGAATTTATAAGTTTAGTAAATTCTGAAACATTTCGATACAAATCGGAACCAATGAAAGCGGATGAGATGGAATGCGGTGCAATATTTATTTATACGGACATTATAAAGCCTCGTTGTGTAGGAAGCAAAAGACCACGTTGCTTAAGAGTTTTATTTACAAATGGAAAAGAAAAATTTATGCAGTTTAGAAATGTTGAATATTATCCTATTGAAAATTTTTCACCAAACGAAATTTCAATATTAATTACTGATTCAAGTGGATATAAAATCCCCTTTGAAACTTCATCAGTTCCAATTTTTCTAACTCTGCATTTTAGAAAAAGAAGAAAAAATCTATAAATAATAATGTTAAGGGAAACTAACATTTAGAATTGATTTACCAACCATGGCGAAATGTTATCATCAATATTATTTAAATCAGTGCGGTGGAAGCTTAAGTAACATAGGTAGTCTCTATGTTTCCCCAAGAATTGTTCAGCATGGTCGTGGTATTGGAAATTTCTTTAGTGGACTTTTTAATTACATTAAGCCGCTTTTTCTGTCAGGGATAAATGCACTTAAAAATCAAGCTGCTGAAACCGGAAAGGCTGTTATAAATGATTTGGGTCGAAAACCTCTACGAAATATCATTCAAGAACAAAGTAAAATCGCATTACATAATCTATCTGACAAAGCAATTCATAAAATTACTAAATTACAAAGTGGTAAAGGAAAAAGGCATAAAAAGAGGAGACCAAGAAAAAATCGCAATCATTTAACAACTAAACAACGTCGTAAACATACGCGTTCAAAAAAGTCAAGAAAAAAAGCATCTAAAAAATTTAAAATTAGTGACATATTTTCCAAATCAAAATGAGTAATCACATTGAATGCATGAAAAGCGAATTGGATCTTTTTGAGCCTCATCCAACGCAAAGCTGTATTTTGAAAACCGAAGAAGTTTCATACAATCCTATTGCTTCTTTGGATAGTGCTTCATCAATTGAATTCGTTTGTTTAGGAAATGGAGAAACCTACAGAGATCTTTCAAGTGTTTACTTAAAACTTGTGGTTCAACTTAAAAAAATTGATAATAGTAGTATTGAAGGAAATGCTGTTGGTGTAGCAAATAATATATTGCATTCTATATTTAGAAGCTCATCTGTATATTTAAATAATACTTTGGTTTCCCAAAGCGACAATAATTATCATTATAGATCATATTTGCAAACAATTTTAAACTATGGTTGTGATGCAAGTGAAAGTCATTTAGCAACACAAGGATATTTCCCAAATTATGGTACCCAAACACCATTTAAAAGTGATGGCAGTCAAATTCTTAAAAACATGTTTCAAAATAGTAATAAAGTAGAATTATTTGGAAAAGTGCATGGAGATATTTTCAACCAACCAAAACTGCTTGTAAATAATGTTGATTTGCGCATTACTTTTAATATTGAAAAAACAGCATTTTATTTATTGGAAACCGAAACTGAATCGAATCTAAAGATCTTGGAAGCCCAGCTGTTCATGAATCATGTAGTAGTCAACCCCAGCATTTTATTAGCTCATCATCACGTTTTACAATCAAAAATGCAATACACCCATACAATAAAGTTGAAGTAAAATCATTCACAATATACCCAGGAAATAATACATTATCCATCGATAACGCAGTTATTGGTCAAATTCCAAATTTTTTGGCCTTTTGTATGGTAAAAAACAGAGCATACTCAGGAAATCGAGGATTAGATCCTTTTAATTTTGAAAACTTTAAAATACAACGATTCAATCTGCTAGTTAATGGAGTACAGGTACCTTCTCAGGCACTTGAATTTGATTTCTCAAATCCTAGCAATACCCAAAGTTCAAGAGCATATAATTTACTATTTAAAGCTTGTGGAATTAAGCATTATGATCGTGGTCTCCAAATTTCCAAGGATATGTTTGACAAAAATAATTTTATATTAGCGTTTGATTTAACTGCTGATCACTCCAATTCTAGTGTTTGCGCTAACCTGATTTCTCAAGGAACGATCAGAATAGAAGGAAGATTCTCTGAGCCTCTGGCTGAGGCTGTTACTTGCATTGTTTATTGTGAATACGACTCTATGATTGATATTGATAAGCATCGAAATATTCGAGTACTTTTGTAAAAATGAATACAATACAAATCATGGACTTGCTCTCCAAGCATCCTCAAACTAAAAAATATTTAAAGGGGTTTTTTCGGCCGATAAACTACCAAAAGAAATTCGTGAATATCCAGCATTGATTGTAGCTAACACTGATTATTCATACCAACCAGGAATGCATTGGGTTGCATTTTACTTCTATAACAAAAAGTCAGCAGAATTTTTCGATTCTTATGGACAATATCCTCAGAAAAAAGAATTTATTGCATTTTTAAAAAGAAATGCATCAAAATATACTTATAACAAGCAACAATTGCAAGGATACTTTTCAAATACCTGTGGACATTACTGCATGCTTTTTGGTCTTTACAAAAGCAATCGAAAAACTTTAAAGAGTTTTACACAGAATTTTAAGATAAAAGATTTCACCTATAATGATAAGTTAATTTCAAAAATGTTTAGTAAATGTTTTAAATGATTTAAAAAAAATTTTTTTTTTTTTTTTTTTTAACCCAATATGAAAAATAAACAATATTATTTATAATATCTATAAAAAAACTTTTTTATTTTCATGGATTTGGATACATTCTTTTAGTTATTTTATAGTATCTTATCATAATATCCGTAGCTTCCTTTATATATAGAGGAAGTTTGCTGCAGTTACAAGTGTCTGGACCTTCGGTTGCTTCATCATCACTCCAGGGACATATTTTGTAGTGGAATCCATATTTCGAGTACAGCATTTCCTTTTCTTCCAAATCCTCTAAAGTTGTTTTTAAAAATTGAAGTTTTTTAAGGTGCTCCTCGAAAAGCATATCTTCAAATTGAAGTAAAAATAATTTTATTTGATGCGCGTACATCGAGAGGCTTGAGAGAGGAGTTGTTTTTGATTTAAGGGAAAAAATGAAACTGATAAAACATTATAAGGAATCGACTCTTTTATACAGTTACTCCTTTGAGATAAATTGTAAACAGGCTGAGCTATATCTAGTCATCTCTTTTCCTTTATATACAAGATGCGTTATTCCATTTTCCTTCAATTTCTTAAATGGTGTTTTAGTTGAAAATTTATTCACGTAGCTCTTTGGTAAAAATATCCAGAGTGGTTCGTCGTCCTTATCAGTCAAATAAAGGGCTATTTTCGTCCCATATGTGGTTTTCTTTACCTTACATCCAATGATCTTGTATTCGAAATTAATACATAGGTCTTCAGTCTTTGTGTAGCCAATAACAGGCTTTTGATCATTCAAAGTATCTAAGAAAGACTATGATATACATAAACATAAGGATATTTTTTGATTGGCTGTGAGAATTTGTAAACATACCATCATTTATAACTCACGTACTCCTGGATTCGCTTCAAAAAGGTTACTGTTAGGTACTAATCAATTTATTTAATGATCCCGCTCTTTTATACCTTTCAATAATAAATTCACTCTTCTTTGTGGTTACATATATACATATACATACATATTTACTTATATATATATATAAGTATATTAATACGAATAATATACTTTTATTTAAATGAAAGGGATGACATCATACCACTTTTATAAATGTATTTGTGTATATAAAGAATTTATAGCTAGGTATATGGTAATTATTATTAGGAATGAAAGAGATGACTGCATGGTCATTTAACTTTAAAATATATAGGTCAATTATATACCATAGCACAGATTCAATCTTAAAAATATAATATAAAAACAAGTTCTAGTGTTGCTTTTTATCAGTTTATTTTCAAATCTTCGAAATGAAAACGTTCGTTTGTGATCTCTGTATAGAAAGTCCTTCCTTTAAATATCGCTATGGATTAAAACGTCACATTCTAAAAAAACACAACTTCAGCAATACAAAAGCCAGATCCTCATACTATAACTGCTACTTCTGTCCTGAAGTGAAAAAGTACTGGCTCCGAAGTGAATTATACACCCATTTCTTGATGGATCATCCAACGATATTAATTGAAATAATTAACTTAACACAAACTTCAAAATATTTCTTTTAAATTTTAAATCTTGGTGTTAATTTAATTTCAATCAACTATTTTAAATATTAATGTATTTTAATTTTTAAGTTCATTTTAACTAAACTTTGATAAAAAGAAAGATTTCAAAAATAATTTTGTTTGAATAATTATTTATTTTTCATGAATTAAAAATAATTACACAATAATAAAATAACATAGTTTTTAATTTATTCATTATTTATAAGCCAATCGATTAAAATTTTGTCGAATTCCTCATCCATTAAACTTTCATAATTATCTTTTCCCTCATTAACTTCCAAAAATATGTGGTCATCATCCGGGAAAGTAAACTCTGGTTTTGATGATATTTCCATTAGTTCTGGGGTCTCCGGAATAAAGCACGGAGAAGCAGGTATGTCGTCGTCGAAATCCTCAAATATATTTTCTTGAGTGTCCGGGACATACATTTTATCCTCGATGATAGTTAATTCGTAATCCCATGTTGGAGTTAGCAAATCGTACATGGATGTCAGAGAATCATCCTGTAGATTATTAAATAGCTCTTCTTGTGTATTTTTCCCAATACCAATTAATGATAAAAGTGCACCGTTTGATACACAAATATCACTAAGTGCTGGTTGGGTATCCTCGAATATAATTTCCAGCTCGCTCATTTTTTTTTTTTTCTTTATATTTTAACTTCAAACTCTTTCTTTAGGATTTGGATTTATACTAAAAATTTGATTCTTAGCATAAACCTCAAAACCTATTGATCCTCGAAAACGGAAAACAGGTACTTGTGTTTGAATGTATTGGTATCATCAATACATGTACATGAGTTAACGCATGAAAACCACCCCAATTTTCCCCACATTTTTCCGGTTAATGAATCGGGAAAACCAATCAGAAGACTCGAAAGAAAAGATAACGCTTAGAGCCTAGAGCCTACAGTAGGGAGTAAATAGGCAATCGGCTGATTTCTTGCGTCATATCCGTGTATGCATGTATATGTTGGTGGGAACGTAAATCCACAATCCAATATACACTCACATATATATATAATCCTAAATAAAAAATACATATTGACCTTTCATCCGACCCTGACATAAATATGTCTCCTGCAAGAAAGTGATAAAAAGGGATCGCAGCAGGTCAATTGGTTCCTTTTTTTTCTTGACCCTTCAGGGTGGATTTTCACTTTTCTACGAAAAGGTTTTCTTGTGATATACTTACTCCTTGTAAAATTCTGTATTATATTTTATATTATAAAATTAAATTTCTGTACATAAGTCCGAGTTAATTTAAAATTAATTAAAAAAGAATTGGAGTAAAAAATCCTTTTAAATGATATGCAACACCATAATAAAATTTTGGATATTTTTTTTTTAAATAATTATTTGTTCTTCATCATTAATTTTAAATTAATTACAAAATAATTATAATAAAATACATTTTTAAATGAACTGCAGCACCATGAATATAATTTTTGTAAATAAGCATTTTATTTTTTGTTAATCAATTTTATTTATTTTTTCACGATCCTGAATCTTATTTATTTTTTCACGATCCTGAATCTTAGACAGGTATCTTAAGTGGACAGTTGAATTTGTAGGGAATTAGGCAAACGGCGTATAAGCACCAGAAAAATTTTAGTAGTATGTAATTAGGCAAACGATGATCCTAGCAAGTTTCATTTTTACATGATCTTTTCTTTACATGCATATTTCCCTTAATGGGACCCAATGCAAGATATCAGAAAATATAGAAAACATAGACAAGATATCAGAAAATATAGAAAACATAGACGGCGATGATCCTGGCAAGTATAATTTTTTGGCATGATCGTTTGCTTTTATGCCAATAGAGGGCGTATAAAATATTACGGTAGATGGCGCTGCCCAATTTTACACAAACTTGACCCATAGATGGCGCCACTAAATTTACGTCGTACGCCGTTTGCCTAATTACATACTACTAAAATTTTTCTGGTGCTTATACGCCGTTTGCCTAATTCCCTACAAATTCAACTGTCCACTTAAGATACCTGTCTAAGATTCAGGATCGTGAAAAAATAAATAAGATTCAGGATCGTGAAAAAATAAATAAAATTGATTAACAAAAAATAAAATGCTTATTTACAAAAATTATATTCATGGTGCTGCAGTTCATTTAAAAATGTATTTTATTATAATTATTTTGTAATTAATTTAAAATTAATGATGAAGAACAAATAATTATTTAAAAAAAAATATCCAAAATTTTATTATGGTGTTGCATATCATTTAAAAGGATTTTTTACTCCAATTCTTTTTTAATTAATTTTAAATTAACTCGGACTTATGTACAGAAATTTAATTTTATAATATAAAATATAATACAGAATTTTACAAGGAGTAAGTATATCACAAGAAAACCTTTTCGTAGAAAAGTGAAAATCCACCCTGAAGGGTCAAGAAAAAAAAGGAACCAATTGACCTGCTGCGATCCCTTTTTATCACTTTCTTGCAGGAGACATATTTATGTCAGGGTCGGATGAAAGGTCAATATGTATTTTTTATTTAGGATTATATATATATGTGAGTGTATATTGGATTGTGGATTTACGTTCCCACCAACATATACATGCATACACGGATATGACGCAAGAAATCAGCCGATTGCCTATTTACTCCCTACTGATGTGTACATGGATTGGGATCGGGATGCTGGGCCATGTAAATAACATGAATGGTGGATTCGGATTCGGGACTCGGGATTCGGAAACGAGGAACATGGAACATGGAAAGATAGCCCAACATAACCCAAAATAACCCAACCGAGCACTCGGTTGAGAACTGAGAGCAACAAGAATCGCGCACCAAGTGTCCTACTTTCTTCCATACGTACAGGACCCGTTTTCCCCTAAAATCCTTACAGCAGGAGCGATAGAGAGGGGGCATCCGACCGACAGAGACGGGCATATCAAATAAGAGAGAAGGCGAGAGAGATTCGGCGCAGATTGAGGGCGGCTGCTGGCTTAAAAACAAAAAAAAATGGAAAAAAAAAAGTGCGAAACTGAATCTGAAGCTGCGTCTGCGGCGATGCTGAATTTATCCTGCCAGGGTCCTTTTCGTTTCAGTTGTAGTTGGATAGTAAAGGGTCTTGGACGTGTCGAGCGAAACGTTCGCAAGGTATCCATCCACCAGCCTAGCATAGCTCCAGAGTCCTCTTCAAAGGACTCCCAGCCAAGCTCTTAACTCCATGAAATAGAAAAACTTTGCATTTTCCTGAATGAAACTGAAGAACAATCCGTTTTTTTTCTTGTTTGTTGATTGAAAAAAGTGATTTTGTCAGTGATTATAAAGTGCAATAGACGAAACAATCGAAAATTGTGTGCAAATCTGCGGGAAACTTTGAATATCCTGAAAACTGGAAAAAACCCTTGTGATTTCCTTTTTGTTTTTGTGACGAAAATGAAACAATTTGCCGAAAATCTGCAGTTAACCGTTTGTGGCCAGGCCTCCAAAAAAAAAAAGGATTTTGATGGCACCGGGCAGGCAGGACCCGCAAAACATATACATTAAGGAGCTTATTATACACAAAAGCCAGAGAGAGAGAGAGAGAGTACGAACCAGAGGGACAGGGACAGGGAGAAGGCTGGAGAAGCTCCTCAGCCGGAGATGAAATTCCACTTAGGTCCACTGCATACACACGGAGTTTGCCTTCTTTTTTTTTCTCATCTTTGATACAATACAATTTCCCCGCCGGAATGCCAAAAATACGGGGGTTGATTCGCTTGTTTACACGCCGGAGAAAGGCGAATGGAGAAAGGAGAAAGGCAGCGGAGAGAGAGTCAAGAGTCGCGAGTCGCGAGAGAGAGAGGTCACTAGGTCGCTCCCTATCCGGGATGCACTGGCCACGCCTCATTTGCCCATTTGCCAATATGCATCCTGAGAGATGCGTTCCACAAGCCCAAACCCAAAAAATGCGTAACAGAGAGGGAGCTAAAAGGGGGGCCATTGAAAGTCAATCGGGAAGCGGGACAGATATAGGCCCCGGTATCGGAGAGTCGGTGGGGGGGGGGGGATAACAAGACATTCTGTTGCTTTTAAAACAATTATAAACCGCAGTGTCACGCAAATTGTTTCATTTAGAGTCGACAAAATACACAGAATACAAAACAAAAGAATCAGTGACACCCAGTGAATAGACCGGAAATAACCGCCAAGAAGCTCCATCGACGGAGAAAGCAGAAGTAGTTATCGATAGGTAATCGAGATCGGAGGAAAAGCCAGCACAACGGAGACCGAAACGGAAACGGAAACAATGGGCGGCGGTGAAGTGAAGGTCGCTACCGTCGACGTCGAGGGCGGGGACAATATGGCCACCCTACCGGTGTCCCGTTCCCACACCGCCGGCAGCACCGATTCCGCCGAGAAGAATAATGCCGCCAACAAGGAAATGGAGCTGAAGAACGTCATGCCGCAGCCGCTCCAGAGGTGGGAGTTTTACCGATAACACTTTCATTTGGGGAGACCGAATAAGTAATCGAATAGGTTGCGAGGGAAAGTTTAAACTTTGTTCATTTTGAAAAGGAAAATGATGTTTTAAAATATAAACAAATCCATATGGATTGAGGAGGATACTTGTAATTCAATTGTACATCCCTAATTTGATGGTTATTCCTGTTTTGTTAATCCTTTGGGTGTGGAAGTTGGCTCCAAGGCCGCGCCTCGATTTAGTACGAGTATTTAGCTAATCCCTGTGTATAACAGCTTCCCTCAAGGCACCTACTCACACACATAGACACGCTCACTTACACAACCGCACCCCTACACACTGTACATAAGTCGTAAGCCGCATATACATACATATATATAATATGCTATATAACCAAAAGTGCAATCCACCTCCCACTACTCGCTTCCCGGCCGTAAAGCGTGAACCGTAAAGCGTATATTTGCGTCTCACTCACCCCCATCATCAAGGTCCCCGGAAGATGCGCTTTTTGTGTCCTTTTTTTATGTTTGCTTAGTCCTTTGTCACGCCCCAACCCCCTTAGCCCTCTTCGGACGCTGTCCCAGCCTGCCCCCCGTGCTCTAAATGTATGTAAATCCATAATAAAATCCAAAAACATAAAAAATGAAAGCAAACTATGGGAAATGAACCATTTATTCACCTGGAATCTTATAGGGTTTGCTACACGTTCAAGCCAAATCCAAATAAATACAGTTTTATGCCAGCGAAAATAACGGTACAGGGCACATATGAAACAAATCCGATAACAGGACCCATCGAACTATGGTAATGTGACACGTGAACCATGACCTATCCTCGTCCCTCGCCTCTGTTTCATAATTCCCCCACCCCCACACTTCAGGGCTATCTTAATTCCTAATTGGTTATATTATTCTAAAATATGTTCGTCTTCGCACAACATTCCGTTGTGTTTGAAATGCTTGAAAATCAGCTTTGATGTCATGCATAATTAAAGGAATCCTCCTCGTAGATGTACAATGCAAACATGGGATTTGATTCAGCTCAGACATGGAGCCCACCTCCACCTCCCTCCCACCATTACACACTGCTTACACATTCAAATGGGTGCTCAAGTGGTGGGTGGTGGGAGTGGGTCTGGGTGTAGATGGGTGGCCGCTTTGTGTATTTAAAGCAGCTTTTGCAACTAACTGGGTCACAAAATACTGTAAATGAGTTTCGCAGCAGGAACAGTGGGCCGAAAAGATTGAAATGCATAGGATATAGAATTAAAACTTTAAAATATCTTTCTTTAAACTCAAATAGAAAAGATTTAGATAATTAAATATTCTAATAACTTAAACTAGAATCTTAAAACATCCTTCTCCTAACATTTTGTAAGCTTTTTAGCGATTACAGACCACTGGCGCAGACCCTGTGGATAATCAAACATCAAATAGGGGCTAATACCAGGCGGTTATGCTCTCGAGCTGCCACTCGAGATGCAAATCCAGATTCCGATGCCGAGTAGTTGCATGCCAAGACCCCACTCATACTCACAAAAAAAAAAAAAAAACGATAGTAAAAAACACCTAACAACATTGTGGTAAAGTGGGAAATTAGCACTAACTGAGAATCACTTTCGGAAGCGGGGCAGTGGGTCAATTTAGGGGAGTATGGCACCCAGTTATGCCCAGATCTTGACACAGTTAGTTCGCACACACACTGAACCACTTACACAGAGAAAATAACAACACACACTCACATCCGACACCCACACTCACACCCGACACCCACAAGCACACACACTTGTTCGAGCACCCTTGTTCACTCTTCTGTAAATAATTCGAATTGCGAAATGAGTCTGATAACGGGAAAGCTAATGTGTTCATGTCGGGAACCGCCCCTTCCCGCCAATTACCCTTCGATTCGCAGGACATCGCTATTTATTGTGACCAGCCTGGTGTATGCGATCCTCCTGATCGTCGTCTGCATCGCTTACGTAATCAGTGACGTGACTACACACCGCCTGCCGGTGCTCTACTACGAGACATTCTTCACCTATCTGTACGGCGTCAGCATACTCTTCCTCCTCTATGTCTTCTGTTTCCTGCTGCAGGGTAAGTCATCATCTATGATATGTAAGATATCATCTAAAGTCTTAAAACTAAAGAATATCTACTATATCATATTTTACTTCCAAGGTTTTTAGACCTTCCCAAGCCCATGAAAAGGTCTGAAACCCTTACGATATGATACCCGATACTCACTTGGTTACCTTTACAGAAAGCTCTTGCTGCAACGGCGGCAACGGTGGCAGCAAACCGAAACCCCAGCCCAAGGAGAAAAAGTCGAAGAAAGCCAAGAATGCCGATCCGGCCGATTCGAAGGACGCGAAGGGCTCTAAGGACTCTGGCAAGGCCGCCAAGGGCGCCGCCTATCAGGTAATTCTCAGCTAGAACTTCCATCCCTCCACTGGCAGTAATTACTGAGGGACACAACCCGCCCCCAATGATGTGAAAAGCATGACCCAGCTAATTAGGTGCCAAGTGAACTGAGGTCGCTTCAATTAGCCGATTATCTGGCCTTGTTAATTGCATTATCTTTTCAATATCCAAAAAAAAAAAACAAACAACAGGAAGCACCCGTGGATGCCGAGGTGGCCGTCACCCCGAAGAATGTGCGAAAGAGGAAGACCACCCACAGCGATCCCACCCATGGCAGTTTCTTCCTGCGAGTAGGAGCCATAGGTAGCTATGATAATAATCCAAAACATTCCACATATGATGATCTTGTAATCCATTTCAGCTTTCGGTCTTGGTGCCATGATCTACATTGGACTGGAGTTTGGCTCGTTCTTCGAGATCCCCTTCGATTCGCCGTGCCACCACATTCTGATCGGAGTCAATCCCCTCCTGCAGATGATCTTCACCTTCATGCAGATGTACTTTATATTCATGAACGCCCGGGTAAGTCACTCAAAACCAGTAATATCATAAATGAAGAACACTGTAAGCATATGAGACTACCTACTACTGATAAATACTACCTCCTACTGCTATTATCTACTACTACTACTACTATACTACTATAATTAAAATTAAATGTTAAACCAACCATAAGTACACGACTCCAAGTCCTCCGAAATCCCCAGAAGATCCCGAAGCGAGGTTAGTTTAGCCGGCTAAAAAATAAATTAAGAAAAGAATTAAGAGCTAGGTCGGTTATTGTTTTTTTTTTAATCAGTTTCGGATTTATGAATTAAAAATTAAAAGCAAATACGATTTATTGGCGTGTTAATTGGCAGCTTTGCGTTCAGTTATCATCCATCAGCATTTGTATCTGTATCTGCAACAGTATCTGCATCTGCAATCGCACTTGCATCCATCAAATACCACGCTGCCATATCACTCATTCACTCGCTTGCTACTTATTCGAGAAACGATCATTGAAGTGTGAAGCTCACCGAAACTCACCCACAGACAAATGCACTGAAAAAAAAGAGCTTGAGATTAGACAACCCATTGAAGACAAAAGACCACATCAGCAGAATCTGTATTTATCCGCTGCGAGTCCTCGAAGTCTATAATTAAGCCTTAATATCCTTAAATATAGACTCTCGAGGCTCTCTCAATTCTTCTGCGCGCACAGTATATTCTCCACATACATCCAGTCATCCATCCAATCACTCCAATCCATCATTCATTCATTCAATCATTAAACGCATATCCATTCTTTAAAAAAAAAACAAAAAAAATTTCGAAATTTTGCTACGTAGTTATTTAATGAACCATTTTTGTGTACATAATCCCACAACTCCGCCCCATTCGATTCGCGATCGCAGACTAGGCCGCCATTTCAGGTACGATATATATCATTTTCTACTCTACTCTACCTTACTCTACTCTACTGATACCCTAACTATACTCTACTCCAATCTCACACAACGATCTGATCATTTCGCCCACCCCTGCATACCCACCACCCACCCACTTATGTATAAAGAATATATATATACTCGTACGATATGATAACCATTAGCTTAAACAAGTTACTATATCTATAAGATACAACCACTTGGGACATTTTTGGTCGATTGGTTTTTGTTTA
Source organism: Drosophila bipectinata (assembly GCF_030179905.1). Classification (NCBI taxonomy): domain Eukaryota; kingdom Metazoa; phylum Arthropoda; class Insecta; order Diptera; family Drosophilidae; genus Drosophila; species Drosophila bipectinata. Next base: position 16,729 of record NW_027222791.1, on the reverse strand, counting down.
GATGCCATTTCCCCTGCAGATCATATAGTATTTCAAGTTCCCAACAAAATGGGAGTTCCAATCTTGTCCGATTTGTATCCTAGTAGTCCTTATAACTAGCCTCGGAATTAGTGTAACAACAGATCGATCTGCAGTGGATCTGGCTTCCAGTTCTTCCTCGGGAGAACTCACTTTTGCCCGTACTTTAATCTACGTAATCCGTAATGTTCTCGAAGTATCTCCTGAAACTCCGCCCAATTGCCAGCCGTACTCAAGCGTGGATCGCTATTTCTCTCTCTCTTTCTCTGCCTTTCTCCGGATCTCATTTCTTTCTCCAGCTGAACATCCACCGATTCAAGGTGATTGCCCGCTTCGGTCTGATGCACGTGGTGGCCACCAATATTTGCGTGTGGATCCGCACCCTGGTCAAGGAATCCCTGCTGGAGATCACCATTTACCACCAGAAGAACGACCCCGAGCCGGGAGCCTCCTCCATTGCTCATTCGATCAGGCAACATGCCCTGCGCCATGCCGGCACAGTGCTCCGGACCCATGCCGGACCCAACAGCGAGTTCGAAGTGCTGGACGGTGAGGACATCCTGCCCAAGGATGTCTACAAGACGGACAACGTGCTGTCCAAGCTGGTGCGCAACACAGTCGATGGTATCTCAAAGAGCCTGGGCATGGGCGGCGACTCCGTGACGAGCACCACCACCAGTACCACCACCACCACCCGGGCACCGTACACCACGCCCGGCTACCAATGGCACAGCACTACTATGGCCCGCAAGCTGAAGAAGTTTATCACCAGCGCCACCACCGCGGCCACCAATAGCATCTCCGGCGGCGGCAGCAGCACCTCCACCAGCTCATCCACCAGTACATCCACCACCACCACCACCACAACGATTCCGCCTCCATCTAGCACCAGCACCTACATCCCATCATCATCGACCTTCACCACCGCATTCCCGTCATCGCCGTCGCAGTCGGCCGGAAATTTGGAGACCAGCAGCAGCTTCAGCGGCCTACAGCGAATCCTCTCCAGCGCCGCCGCGCCAGTCGACGGGTTCGGTCCGGCATCTACCGCCAGTTCGGGTACGGGTGCGGGTACGGGACTGGACGCCTTCCTTGCCAGCAGCCTCAGCCCGGAGAGCAGCACTCAGGGCCCGGGCGCCAGCATCATGAACAACCTCTTCGGCCAGGGACCCATGGAGAACAGCTTCCAGACGTACACGGACTTTGGCCATGAGGAGTCCACCGGCCTGGTCAGTTTCGAGAATCTGGAGAGCCTCGACAATATCTATCCGGCTGCCCTGTCCTCCAACATTGGTACACTCAACTCCACCGCCTGTGGACGCATCGATATTATGGGAACGATTGTCTACGATTCGGCCCCGTATCTGTATCCGTTCATCATCGAGTACTCTTTGATCGGGGCGGTGGTGTTGTATGTGATGTGGAAGCACATCGGCCGCTATCCGGGCCGGATGAACGACGAGGATCTGGAGCACCGGCTGGAGGTGATGCTCTCCCGGCGGGCGGTGGCTATGGCTCAGCAGGCGCGTTCCGGACGCGTCGACTGCGTTGGCTCGTCGAAGGGACTCTTCTTTGGGCTGCTGCTGCTGGTCGGGGCCCTCATCTGCCTGATACTCTTCTTCGTCTTGGTGCGCCATCAGCAGTTCTCGCTGTTGGCCATCTACCTGGCCGATGCCAGTCACTGCATCCTGATGGCCTTCGCCATACTGGCCATAATAGTGGGCTTTATCAGGTCTGGATATTGGGATGGGACTGGGAGCTGGTTGCCAGTCAAGGGGAAAAGTATAAGCTTTTAAAACTTGTTGAAATTGATCCTTAGATGTATACTTTTGCGTTATACTCTTCCCCTGCAGGCATTGGCTAACGTAACTTGTTCAATTCCTCACTAATCCCTAATCCTTTCCAACCAAAAACAGAGTCAAGAACCTCAAGTTCCGCTGCGAGGAGCAGTCGAACCTCAACGACATCTTGCTGCGCATCTCGGCCTTTGGATTGTTCACCTACTCCGTGTTCAGCATCATTGCCGGCAGCCTGAAGGTACTGGAGAGCGAGCCCAGTCTATTGGTGACGACCACCGGCGGAGTTGCCGTCTTCCAGGTGATCCTCCAGCTGTTATTCATTGCGGACGTGTCCCGGCGACGTGTCCACCTGCCGGAGCACGACCGGAGCAAGCCCGGCCGCCAGATCGTCACCTTCCTACTCATCTGCAACGTGGCCATGTTCGCCATCTACACATTCGAAGCTCAAAAAGTATTCGCCAATCCTGTAAGTAGATATGTACGTAAGCGAGACTGAGTTTAAGTAAGACGATTAACGCTCTCGTTCCTTATCGTTATTCTATACATATTCGATAACCGATAAACCCGATAACAAATACTATAATTTGTTTTAAATCTAACACATGTCTTCCAAGTCCTTGTTCTTGCTCTTAAACTGTTTGTCTTTTGGCATGCTTCTCATATAGTTTTCCGAAAACATTTAAAAAACACAGTTCATTTCTAAAATAACGATTTCATTTCACTTTTTCCGTTATAAGTTTCAAATACTGACATTGCTGTGAGCTTTGCATGCTGTTCTTGTGCTGTTAACCCAAAGAGAACCCTTTCATGACCTATCTATTAACCCATTTCCATTCCCAACACTATAGGTTCAGCTGGAGTTCTACGGATTCGTGCCCTGGTCGATCATCCAGCGCATCACACTGCCCCTGTGCATCTTCCATCGCTTCCACAGCGCCGTGACACTCGCCGAGATCTGGAAGACCACCTACAAGGCACGCCTGGAGTAAGCTGGATCGTATATATATATACAGAAACATATATCCCGGCACACATACGTATGTCCTGGCCATAGCAGGACGTGGCAGTTATGGGAGTTATGAAAATGCACCAAAAAAATAAAAGAAAACCCAAAATGTAGCGAACCCAAAACGCAAAAACCAAAACCGAAACCGAAACCGAAATCAAGTGAAAAGTTAGTTTCTAATTACGTATTAAACATATGCATACTACATATAATATATACATTAATGCATATTTGAATATATTGATTCGATTTTTTTTCCGTCGTCGTTTTCGTTTTTAGTTACGCATATGCATAGGTTATATAAGTTCAAAAAAACAATAAAGAATAAACAAATCATAAAAAGAAGAAACCAAAGCGAGAATAAATCAAGTAAAGTGAAATAAATATTTGTAACCGAAACCGAAAACGATAACGAAGCGAACGAACCGATCGGACCACAAGCTTAAATCGAAAAGTCTACGATTAACGATAACACGATAGCGATAACAAACAATTTGAATCGCTTTGCAAAGTCGCTTGTTGATTTTTGATTTCCCCTTCCCTAAATATTTCACCCCCTAAATATATTATTATTCTTTTTTTTATCACTTGAAAAAAACTTAAGAACTAAGTCATAGCGTTTATGCTGCCTGAGTTATATGTTTAAATATTGTTTAGTTTATAGTTTCGTTTCTAACATGCTGCAATACCTTGTTACTAAACAAAACCAAACGAAACGCAAATTAATATTAATTTTGTAATTGTTTTACCATTATTTAAAAACCCAAAATTAAAAAAAAAAAAACGACAAAATCAATTAAAATTTACTTTTTCGAATAAGAAGTTATTCTGAGAAAAAATGGTTGTTTACTTTCGCGCGTTTGCGACTCTGCGATTAAGATTTTGAGTGTGCTCAACGAGTAGGTAAGTCCGGCGGAAAACTCCCCGGAAAACCCCAAAAAAAAGCCAAATGAATAACAAATAACAGAAAAACAAAAAAACACACAGTTACAGACAGGGAAATGCAAAATGCCATGAAGAAGAACGCAGCCACAGGAAACGGAAACGAAATGGAAACGAATCGATACCGGAAACCGAAAACCGGAAACGAAAGGAATTTCGCTCGAGCATTCTGAATAGATTTGAAAATTTAACTTCTCCACACACAAAAGTAACAGCCGAACAACAAGAACAACAACAAAAAACTGTGATGAATTATATAATTCATTTATTATTTAGCTATTGATTTGATTTCTTGACTTTATTTGATCGCCCTTCGTTTTCTCAGCTTTATTTTTTTCTCAGCCGCTAAAACCCACATAAACTGAGTCGAAAACTTTTGTAAGAATTTAGAAACAATGGCGCTAAGACAACTTCATGGCCAATTGTAAAAACAAATTTCCCCAAAAAACAACATAACGAAACGAAAAACAAAAAATACAAAAATAATATACAAACAAAGAACATACAAAATTGTGGCATCCAATGGCCGAAAAAAAAAAACAAAAAACAAAAAGAAACAAAAACATTTTTAATATACATTATATAAAAGTTTATAAATGTCCATTTTTTGATTATTAGTAGTAATGTTAAAAAGCAAAAACATAATTAACAGTAATAATAATAATAATAATTGAAATATGTATGTATGTTATAGCAGAGAATCGGATAAACCAAGAAATTCTCAAAAAAAAAAAGAAAACCCATGGAATCAAAACCAAAAACCGAAAACTGAAAACAAAGACATTGAAATGAAATCTTTCCACGTGAATCCCCGCATTTATAAATGAAATTTTAGCTAAAGCAAAATGGATTGCCGAGTTTGATGATCGAAGAGCGAAGGATATGGGCAGGATGATGGCTATAGGATGAGACCATTGACAGAAGGCATCAAATTGTTTACAATTTACAATTTGTTAAAGAGTAACAAAAACATTTTGAAAGATATATTGCCACGTATATCTATAAATATATGTATACTAACCCACCAAATTCAAAGTATTTCAAAGTTTTATACAATGGAGACGATGCGCAAGACAAGAATTGGGGATGGGACTTGTCCCAATCTTTCTATCTCTATACCGAGGGGTGAACCCGAACCTATCCTTTCTCCAGCCCCCATACCCCATAACCCATATCCCTTATCCTCTTATTTGTCTGGAAGAAAAGGATGTCCCCCGAAACAGGCAGTCAGAAAGCATCAGTTTGCTAAAGACCAAAGAAAACCAAACCGAATGAAATGAGATGGGATGAGATGAGATGAGAATTTGTTGGTGGAAACTCACTGCCCTCAACGGATCCGCGGAATATCGCTGATTATACACAGATGAAAGTCAAGTCTACAAGTCTATATAAAATGCATGTTATATCGCTAAACGATATATTCAAAACTCGTAATCCAATCAAATGTAATGTGGTAGCAAGCAAATAGGTAAAGCCAAATCGAAAATAATGAAACCCAACCATAAGTAGTTCAGCACACACTATCACACATACATACACATATACATTTACACAATACACATTCATATGACAAGGATCTGGAGGATAATATCCAGGGATAACATCATATTCAAAGTTTGCGAATCAAATTCAGTTTGAAACTTGTACTTGCGTAGGCTCTTAGAAATTGTACTTGTACGCATAAAAGTCACACATACATATATTTAACTATACATATACATATATATATATATTCATAATATATATGAATATATATATATAAATAAATCCAATTGTTTTTTCCTTAAAATTTAGTTAAACATAAGATCGAATCATATTTTACGCCGTACAACATGAAAGTGAGCAAGCAGAAGAAATATTTATTAAATGTTTCAACTAAGTTGTATAATTATAAGTGAGAGTTTACATAATGGAATTATGTATGTATCTGTATCTAAGTAGAGCCACTGGAGAGTTGCAAATTCGAGACCGAGAAGAGCTAAAGAAAAAACGTATTCAGATCGAGAAACTTAACGCACAATTCAAAACCAAAACCAAAACCAAAAACACCAAAGCAGCCGCTACAATTTCCATGATACAACCAAAAACAAAAACACACACAAGTAAATATATATATATATAGACGTACTTATATACTCGTAAGTATATAGACAATTTCAATAACTGATAAATATATATATATATATAAAGAGCGAAAATTACATGCATTTCAAATACATTTTCCCATAACCGCATCAAATAAATCAGCAAATACGAAACGAATTCAAGTGGATAAGCAACCAAGTTCGACAAATGAGTACTATGAATGAATATATATTAATGAATTCTATAAATTCTATAAATTATGAGTGAGTGCCCCGGCACACGCTCGGATATAATACAAACAAATTTAGCAGAACGCGAAAAAAAAAATACAAAAATTGTATGCAATTTTTTAATCATTGTCGCATTTTAGATACGAAAACCAAACGAAACGAGAATACAATTTGAACAATTTTGTTAACAAACATCTACACTCGAACATACTCACACTACACTCAAGCCACACTCACATTCAGAGACATACACTCGAACAAAAAACCATAACAATTTGCATAACGAAGATAACGAGAAAACCAAGGACATGCTTACAATTTGAACATCAAGTTGTTCGCATGTTTTCGAAGCAAAGATGACATACAAGTAATTTTAAATTGAATAAAAATTAGTATTAAATATGTACAACAAAAATCAAGTTGATTTCTTATTTATTGGGGAAGTGGTTGAGGTCTCCGCATCTTCGACTTAAACTTATAGTTAAAACAAAAACGTTCTTAAAAATAATTTGGCTAGAAGCGCATCCGTCTCAAGGAGCTTGAGTGGCCACGTCCAAGTTCACTTGGAAGCTGGCCCACCGATAGTCCCTGCTATCAGGATCCCGGAGAAGGCACATGAGTGGCTGCCGCCCCTGGTTTCTGTTGGTGGTTTGGGGCAGGTCCTGCAGCAGCTGTTGCAAGCCCCCAGGAGTCACATAGCCCACGGCGCATACTGTAGCTTCTGTGAAGCTAAAGCCGGCAGAAGACACGTAGCCGAAGACTTCCCGACTGCACTGCCGGCGCACGCTGTCCCGGGTCTCGGTCGGATCGTTGGGCAGCCATAGACGGCACATCTCCTGGAGCTGGCTGCGCACCAAACCGGCCGTGTTGGCCGGGCGTATGTGGACGCGTTTGGTGGCTGTTTCCTGGAGGCGGCGCTTCTCTCGCAGTCGGCGTCCCCTCAGACGTTTCAGCATCAGCTTGTGTCTGTGCCGCAGTTGCTTTCGGATTGGTTCATTGAGGTCCGGCTGAGGAGGTTCCACATGAATGGGAGCCTGATCATTCCGCTTTATCTGCCGCCAGCGGTTGCGGTAATCCGTCGTGGAGGGCAGGCAAATAAGGGCGTTGGCCTTAACATGACCTCGGGCCGAAAGCCGCAATTGGATTTGGATAAGAGCTGCTTGTGGCAATGGTTCCGGAAGGGGCCTTCGTTGCCTCAAACTATCCGCTATCCCCTCCAGCTGCTGGCGATGCCGCAGTACATAGAAGGACCCAGCAAAGGAACCATCGTGCCAATCCCTGACCAGCTGCTTCCAGGGAGCCTTAAACGGACTGACGACAGCCAACTTCCGGTAATTGGTGCGCTTGTTTGGAGGTAACCGGAAGTACCTTGCCCGCTGCTCATCTCCCAAAACATTGGCTTCTTGGACTCCTGGTTGAATTGAAAAGAAAGTATATTCGAACCATATACTAATAACCAACTTCTTTCCACAACTCACCAGCTATCGTATCCGGCAGATGCATCTCGGCCCCCGCCTCCCTGGCGACCGAATCCAGTTCCCGCAGTCCACCAGGGCGCGCACCCCACATATTCAACGTCAGCCACAGAATCATACCATATCCTGCCGGAGCAATCACATCCCAGCCACAGCCGTAGCCTAGTCTCTTGTAGCTGGCATCCTGGGATCCTGGTCGCTGTATCAGGAGCAGTGGAACCTTCTGCATCTTCGCCTCGAACGCACATGGTGCTCCCGGAACGATGGCATGCTGCTGGCGCAACTTCTCGTAGTTCTCCGTGGACATGATACTCTTGGACAAGCGCTCCCGTTCCTGCAACAGCCACAAAGGACTATCCGGCAAGGTCTTCGGCTGGTTCACCAGCAAATCTTCAGCAGAAGGACGTTGTGTTTCGGCGGGCTCGGCTTTCGTCCGTTTTTTTGGACGCTGCAAGCGAGGATCTGCTACTTGGACGCCCATAACCAAATTGGAAAGCAATTCGCTCGGTGAGTATAGTTGCAGGGCTGCCTGGACGTAGTCAGACTGGGGCTGGAGCTCTGGAGGGTTGTCTTGATGCGGGCGCAAGCTGGCTGCCAACACACTTTGAGCCCTGGGTCCTGTCAGTCGGAAGCGATTGAACTCCTTTTGGAGGACCAGCAAGTGTACTGAGTTATCCAAGCTCGCATAAGCGGGATATCGTTCGAAAGCCTTGGTAAGCGTCCAGAAACGTAGCGGTTTCTCCGAGGTTCGTTTTTTACTAAGTTTCTGATCTTGGTCTTGGGTTTCCTTGTCCAGACAAGGAGAGGCTGTCCTTGTGAGAGGCTGGTCCATCTCCATCTCCTCCTCTAATTGCAGTGTTTTCTGCTTGCTATGCTTCAGTTGAAAGACCTTAAGGAGCTGTTCCAGGGTAGTCTGAGCCGCGCTGGGATGCACCCAAAGCCAGAGAGTGCGTTCTGGCTGACCCTCGGTTTCGGGACGCCACAGAAATCTGGCTTTCTGGATAGCGCCGTGCGGGTACTGACTATCCTCGAAGAGCTCCACACACCCCTCGCGCCGACCAGTAATGAAGGTCTTGGCGGTAATGCCCAAGCCACACTCAGGACTGGTCAGACGAGCGAAACCCTGACGCAAGACCTCCAAACTACCACGCAGCTCTAAGCACCAATAGAAAGAGATGTCCTGAAGCAAACAGTGCTGGGCACTGGCACGGTAGCAGGCGCGGTAGGTTTTATCACAACTGGCGAGGGGCAAACGATGACCCCAGCGATCCACCATATGAAAACGCTTCGCGTGCCAGATATGAGTCTCCAGCCAAATGTTTTTTCGCTGCCGGCGAACGTACTCATTAAGTAGATTCTTTGGCCGGCGACGGTACTTCCTAGAGGGACGCTTAGTGTTCACGGGATCATTGCCGCTTTTCCCCATTTGGGATTTGTGCGCCTGGCGGTATTTTCTTGGCAGTCGCTTAGGGTGGTGCGACATTGCCCGCCGGCGCATATGCTTAGGAAGAGTCTGGAAGATGAGCTTGCAGTTTCTTTGGGACGGCTGCGTAGCCTCCTCTATTAGGCTCTTAATCTCCTGAAGCGCTCCGGCCGCATAATGATATGTGGTTACATGCGTGGGCAGCGTCACTTTTCCGCCTAACGCCGCATCGTACTCCAGTTTCTGACTGGCCATGGCTGGAGGTAAATCCTCGAGGGTCCTTTCGGAGAACTTCAATCCTGACCAGAAACAAAAACAAACGAATCCCGCCGCACGTGTGCCGGCTGCATATAGTGTTTTACAACACTGTTTTTAGTGATGATACTTGCAATTTCGTAACCAGAACCTAGGCTGGAAATAAGTTAAAAAGCATCATTTAAACAAACAAAATTTTAATAAATTTTGAATAATTTCAGTTTATTTTAACTTTTAATAAATAGACTACAATTTTAAGCATGATACGATAACTCTTTTGCAGCCCTAGCAGTTGACCCTGCCGGTAGGCCACTATATATGGATACAGTCCGTTTTGGCAGCTGGTCACATTGTTGCCGTATAAAAATTTTGCTTGCGTTTGCTTCGCCACCGAATTTTCCCGTGTTTTGTGTTTTTCTCTTCTCCCTCAGCTAGCTAAAAAAAACAAATCGATATGGTAAGTGCGTGAAGTAGGCAACATGACACTTTGTATATTTAATAACAATTGAATGTTTACGGGAGCTCCTATTTCCCGCTTCGCCAGCAACGATGACGACGACGACTCATGTTTTCCTTTGTTTTGTTGTTTTTCAGGCAGCTTACACCGAGGATCAGTTGGCTGGTGAGTGCGTGTGTGTGTGTGTGCATCTGTGAGAGTGGGGCTGTGTGGGTTGGGTGGGTGTTGTCTTTGGGGGAAATGGGGCGCACAAGTTCAAAGTGCCAACGAATCGCAATATTTGCATGCGATTCTGGGACAGCACATCTGTGGCCCCCAAGCCAGCAATGTAGCAATGGTATGTGAAAGCGACGAAAAAGTATCTGTGTTAGTGTTACACATCTTCAGCGGCGACATACCTATAGGTATGTTGAATATGAATCATTGATAAAACAAATACGAGGGCAGCAGTGGCGGCGGCACAACTGGAAAGCAGCCATACGAATACGAAGACGAATATATGAATACGATCGCGATGACTCACCCGCAGAAACACTCAAAAACCGAAGAAAATCGGACGTCGCACCATTGAATTCCCTAGAAAAGATAATAGTAGTTTATAGAAAATATAAACCCTAAGAAATGTACACCCTTTGAGGCTATAGATTACTTTCTACGAATCTTAGTAATTGAGAAGCTCTATAGATCCTATACATTGGATGTAATTTTTCTAAAGACTATCATTTCCCAAGTAATCAATCAAGTTTATGAGGGACAAATTCCATCAAGTTCTGCCTAGAAACTTAGCACCCTTAGACTAGGGTATAAAACCGCGAAAAAAACCACAATTTGAAGGCATAGGATGTGGGCGATTAGATAGGCAGGAGAGGCGTCAGCTTGTACGATAATCACCCGGTTTTTTCGACCCGCCGGCAGCTCAACGAAAAATCAACTAATGCAACACCAATTGCAACTGCAACATGGCAGCGATAAGATCCGAAAACAAAAGTGACAGTGGGCCAGCTTCCATTTATGGCTGGGCCAGTCACCTTCTCTGGGTCACGTTTCCAATCCCAATCCAATCCCAATCCGATGCGATCGAATCTTTACGCAACTGGCGACACCGTTGTGATAACTTAATCAAAATCAATTGGTGTGTGTGTTTATTTGCCTGATAAGTCGGACCGATCCGATCCAATCCGATCTCTGACGTCAGCCCCCGTCGCATTCGATCATGTACATGCCACAAATATATATACTATATATGCGCTCACCTTGTTGCAAACTTTGGCTTTGCTCCGCCGATTCGCATTCGTCGCCTTTAGTCATCGCCAAAAATGGTCAAAAATTTGCTGGAATCGTTTGTTTTTATTGCCATTTTTGGATGTTGTATGCGCATGATAACCGAACAAAAACTGCCCCTCGGTCGTGCTAAAGCTTTAAGGTTGAAGAATATGGCATGCTCTTTTCGGTTGAGGTATACTTTTTAAACTCACTTCTCTCCCTATTATTTAAGTCCTCTTTAATCCACAGAAGACAAAACTTAGGCTTAATATGAGTTTGTAGGCCAAGAAACTGTTCCCTGACGATGTTTCACTTCGCACAGCCACTTTTCGAATGCCAAATGCTACTGCCCTGCTGGAGGAAAGGGCCGAATCCCACCCATTCGTGGTGTTTTTCCATGAAATCCGACTTGGATCTGTGCTTTAAACAACTGATTCTTCAACGAATCGTTATTGTAAACAAAACCTTAATACCCCTTTTTCATGGGATCCCAGCCCCAACTCCAGCCCGGGCCAGTTGCTTTTGCGTAAACAAGTTCTCCGATGAAGTGAGGGTATTGCATGGCAGTTAAGTGGGGAGGATTGCAGGGGGGCCGACAGAGTATCAATATGGTGGGGGAGAAGGAGGAGGCGCCGTCGGCAGTGGCGACGGGGCAGTGCCAGGCTCCAACCCGGGGCAGCTGGAGTTTGAGGCAGTGGCTTCAGTCATTTGGCCACTCGGTAGCTGGCAAGGTGGTGATCAAAGCGCAAAATCATAATAAAAGTCTGAATATAGGAAGATGTATTACTATACGGCTCATGTGAAACCCACATTCACCACACTGGAAGGTGGCACATTCTCTGCATCTGCAGTATCTCATCCATAATCTCTAATGTGTATTTTTTTTTATCACACACAGAATTCCAGGAGGCCTTCAACCTTTTGACAACCGTGGTGATGGCAAAATCCAGCTCAGCCAGGTGGGCGAATGCCTCAGGGCATTGGGCCAGAACCCCACCGAGTCGGATGTGAAGAAGTGCACCCACCAACTGAAGCCCGATGAGCGCATTTCGTTCGAGGTCTTCCTGCCCATCTACCAGGCTATATCGAAGGCCCGCTCGGGGGATACTGCCGACGATTTCATCGAGGGACTGCGTCACTTCGACAAGGACGCCAGTGGCTACATCTCCTCGGCCGAGCTGCGCCACCTGCTGACCACGCTCGGCGAGAAGCTTACCGACGAAGAGGTGGAGCAGCTGCTGGCCAACATGGAGGACCAGCAGGGCAACATCAACTACGAGGAGTTTGTGCGCATGGTTATGAGCGGTTAGGAAGCAAGGAGATCCTTCGACACACACAACACACTAACTATCCACAGCACTTTTGAAACACACAATACACACACACACACACACCTGCCAAGCTAGCTGAGAGCCGTTCATTCCGCCATAAGTTCCAAAAATAAGAAAAAAAAAAACTCCAACTCCATAATTCCAATTGAGAGCCACCTGCCCCCAGGAATTCCAACGAAAGACAAAGCCGAAAGCTGGGAGGAATGCATAGAAGCACAGAGAGGTTGGAGGCCACTTCCATTTCCAACTTACTAACCATCGATGTAGACATATAGGTTCTCGATTAATCACTAATCCACGTCTGTGAATTGTGCGTATTATTCTAAAAGAGAAAACGAAAACAGGAAAAATGTATAATTGCGTAATTATCCCGTAGTTCAGGCGTTCTTTTGTACCAATCACTCGATACCGATACATATGTCAAAACTTAAGAAAATATTTAAAAACAAGTGGAGCAAACAGCGAGAGTATCACGAAAAGTATTTGTAACTAAATTTAATATACGAAGTCAGCGGCGTATGTTTGAATTTAAATGCGCATTTTGAAGTTTTACATGTTTTATTTTTTTTAAATAATTTAATATTTGTATTTAATAAATAATTATTAAAAAGAACAAGTGAATGTGTAGGTCTTTTTACAAAAGAAACGTACTTAAAACTATTAAACCAATTGAAACCTTATATTGTGTTTTCTTTCCTTCTTTGGGATGATATTTAAAATTCTTATGAATAATAAATTATCCCTCTTACATTAGACTTTATCTTTTAATAGATTAGGAGACTCATTTATTTGAATGAATGAATAATATGCAACGCATATTAGATTATGATTCATGTTTTTAAAAAACCCGCCCAGAAATTACCAAGAAAAGCGTCTCACGCATTAAGCTTTTTGGTATATTTCGACTTTCCGTCTGGCCACACTGTCTCTTGTGTTCCAAAACAAAAGCGAAGATGTTTCCCGACAATTAATTAGTAACTAGCCGCCGCCGCAACTGATTTCCTTAATTAGCCGCTGCCCCAACACAGCTTGCATATACACCATGCCCCTGAACGCAGGGCCGGAGACTGGCGGCGGTAAGGGCGTAGTGGCCAGTGGCTCCCAGGAGCCCAGCTCGCCCGTCCAAAAGGTCTGGAAACCGGAGTGTAAGTCCAGGCAACGCCCTCCATGATCTGTTACTCACCAAGCTTCTCCGCATTTAGTGTACAAGATCCAGTTGGAAGCTCCGACTCCATTTCCATTGCGCTGTCTGAGAACCCTGCTGCCGCTGCCGGCTAAATCAAAGGCCGAGGCTGTGGAGGCCAATGACTCGGCTGTTCGACTTTATGGCTCTGAGTACCATGGCGTGATGGGTCACTTGGAGGCCGAGGAGCTGCTGGCAAATGGTCGCGAGGGAAGCTACCTCGTCCGGCGAAGTCCGCAGTCCGACGGATACTACACTCTCAGTCTCCGATTCAACAAGCGGACTAAACACTTCAAAGTGTTCTACAAGCCCGATAAAGGGCATTACCTTCGTGATCAGGACAAGTGCTTCGACTCGGTTCATGACATGGTGGCCGACGGACTGATCAACTTTCACATGGAGCTCCATGCCGGTCCAATTATTCAGCAGATTAACCAGCAGACCCGAAACTGCTATCAGCAGAGTCCCTACATGACGCTGAATGGGCGAAAGCTACGAGCACTGTCCAAGGAGATGGCTCCAGAGAAACCCAAAGATGCAGCGCAAACATCACTCCCCGCGCCAGGGAAGGACGACCAGACCGATGCGGAGCCAAAGCGGCAGTCTCAGCCCCAAGTTAGGTCTTCAATTCCAGCAGCTGCTGCAGCAGATCCCATGCCTCTGGTTTACGAAAAGCCGCATCAGTTCAAGGTTCGTATATTTCCATATAAGAACAATCTTCAATACTATCCTGAAACTCTTCTAGGTTCACACCTTCAAGGGCCTCAACTGGTGCGAGTTCTGCGCCAATTTCTTGTGGGGATTCACCGCCCAGGGTGTCAAGTGTGAGGCCTGTGGCTTTGTGGCTCACGCCAAGTGCTCCGAACTAGTGCCGCCCAAATGTGTGCCGGATTTGAAGCGGATTCGTGGTGTCTTCGGAACAGATCTAACCACCATGGTCCAGCTGGAGCAGCACCACCAAATACCTTTTGTAGTTCGCCGCTGTGTGGAAGAGGTGGAGGCGAGGGGCATGCTGCAGGAGGGAATCTATCGGGTTTCCGGCTTCGCCGATGAAATCGAGGCCTTGAAGCTGGCTCTAGACAAGGACGGCGAGAAAACGGACATGTCGGAGACGGCCTACGGGAACGTTAACGTTATTGCCGGAACGCTGAAGCTCTATCTGCGCCTGTTGCCGGTACCGCTGATCACATTTCAGGCCTATCCCAGTTTCATGGCTGCCGGCCGTAAGTGCTTGCGCCTTTGTTGATATTGTTATAATAATAAATATCTTCTTACAGGTAACAGCAACCAAGCTGAGCAGCTGACTCTCATGACCGAGGCAGTGCACCGCCTGCCGCCTGCCCACTACAGTTGCCTACAGTATATGCTGGAGCACCTGAAGCGCGTGGCCTCCCATTACGCCGTCAACAAGATGAACGAGCACAACCTGGCCACGGTGTTCGCACCCACATTGATAGCCACTCCCCAGCATATGACCAATCTCACCGAGGAGATCTTCATGCTATCCTCGCTCATCACCCATTGCAAAAAGATCTTTGCCTGATCCGCCTCCTCCTCCAAATTCATGAAACCGAGTGGAATGGGCTATCCATTCCTCGTTCTCTTTTGCTTTGGCTCTACATATACTATGTATAACTATATAACACCTTAAAAACTATTCACACGACTCGATGATTCCACCAAAAATATAGCCTAAGATAAGGGTAAAGTATTAAGTAAGCATCCAAAAGATTTGGGAAAAAAGAAACCAGTAAGCACATCAAATGTTATGAAGGTCCAACGTTCGAATTTACCGATTTTGGTATTATTTTTTGGAGCATGTATTATGCGTCACAATAAACATATTTATTGAATTTATAAAAAAATGAATTCTTTTGAATTATTAATATTTTTTTTTTTGAATTGTATATATTTGTTTTTTTTGTGAATTGTCTAATTTTTTTTGAAACTTTTTTGGAGTAATATTTTAAAATTGGTGAAACCCTGGAAAAGGCCATTGCTGAGCATGTGGTCATCCTTGTTTTGTAAACAAAGGTACCATAGACTAGGTTTTCAAAATTGACAAACGAATTTTGAGACTCGACCCGGTCGGAAGTTTAAAACCTTCATTCTCTAAAAAGTACTGAAATCAAAAGGACGTGTTCCGTTTGAACTTTTTGTGCTCTCATTTAACTTTTGTGTTTTTTCGTCGAGATTTTTTTTCGAGTTGAATTTTAAAAACCAAGTAAAGCAAAAGCTTGAAATGAAGGAGGTCAACAAGCAGGTTGAGAAACCCGAAATAACTGATGCCAATTTGGCCGTGAAAATGCGGCCCGATAGCCGTAGTCCAATGGCGGCAAAACTGAAGGAGGTGAAGAACCAGAAGCCGCAATTAGACGAGATGGCCAGTGGACTCGCGAACCTGGTGACTGCAGTAAGCAGTGCCGCCATGACTTCGAAGTCAAAGTAAGTTTCTTTCAGCTTTCTATCCTTAATTGGACCAATGCTTTGCAGACTTCAATGAAAAAACAAAGTTACAATTTATAGTAACCTTTATTTTCATTAGTTGCAATTTTTATAAATATGTATCCTTTTCAGGGACGGCAAGCTAAAGCTTGAGAATAACGATTCATTTGAGATGAATGCTCCCTCGGGAAGTGTTTCTCAAATGGATACTTTGCCAGCCCCGGAGGCTCCTCAGCAGCTTGAGGCCCAGCTCGGCGAGAACCAGATCCAACACGCCACCGATCACGGCGAGCATTTCAACTCGCAGGTCGGCTCTAAGATCGAGGTGGTGGTCGGCACGGTAGCTCCACCTGAGCCAATGAAAACTGAGGAGGTGACCGTTGCCGAGGTACCTCAGGAGCCACTGCAGGTTGTGCAGCTGCCGGTACAGCAGCAACCGGAGCATTCCGAATCGCAGGGTCCACAAGAAGCGGTGGAGCAACCAAATCCGGCAACCATGCCGGACGGAAGTTATGGTCTTTACGGCAGTCAGAAGCAAAGCACCGAGGAAGCCGGGTCTATGCGCGAGATCGGCATTGGCGACGGAAACTTGATCTTCCTAACGGGAGGCGATGGCCAGGCTAATTATAATGCTGGCGACTCGGTGGCCATCGGCCAGCGTTTGCCATTTACGTACTGAACACGGACGAGAATGTTGTCCGCTATGTGCAGGATAGCGAGGGCATATGTGACAGCTGGACATGGAAAAGTGTAATCGAATACCTGCCGGAGGAGCATGACGGTCCGGTGGAGTCAATGAGCAACAATGGAGCCCCAG
>NW_027222790.1:0-42404 GCF_030179905.1 Drosophila bipectinata | reverse complement strand
AAGTATGGATATATCGCCTTAGTTGGTTGCAACGACTCTTTCTTTCTCGCCGCTCGACTTCAACGGGCCTATTTTAAGAGAGCTTTAGCTTCGCAATCACTATCGAGAGCTTTAGCTTCGCGTATGTCTAGTCGAGCCGCACTCTCTGTCCATATTATTAGTCACTGCTTAGCACCATAAACTGGATGATCACAATGGTTGATCCCAGTTTCATCTGCCTGCAGTATAATAAAATATAACGTACTATAATTAAATTCGCTTTCATTTCCCGGCATTGAAAACTCTCAATGACCAAACACTGTCTCTGCAGCCTCCCCCCAGCCTAAATACTGAGTTTGCTCCCCGTTAAATTTGGGCAGAGCTTTAATCACTTCAAATGTTGTATCACAACTTATATTTGGATCAATTGTCTGAATTTTATAATCTTTTATCGTTTTTTCCTTACTTTCTACGTTTGCCGATAACACAGCCACACAAAAAAATATTTTTTCGGGTTGGAGGTCAGACCATGTTTACTATATGTTTTCGGGGTCGCTGAATCCGAATCCGAGGTCCAAAAAACCGTAGCACGTCAGGGTTCTGACATAACCTCAAAAAACCTTATACAAAATTATATTGGAGTCCGTGGGTCAGACCATGTTTATTATATGTTTTCAGGGTCGCTGAATCCGAATCCGAGGTCTAAAAAACTCCAGAATGTCAGGTTTACGACATAACCTCAAAAACTTGATAAATTTTTATTTTCGATTGAAAGGATTCCGTTGCTTGAGTGAATTTGTATCGATGTGCAAGAAGTTTGTTGCAAAACTTTTGTGAAAATGGTGTTTAATGCGTTCTCTGATTAGAACTCCAGTTCCGCCGTGGGCTTTCCCATCTGGATGATCTGTGCGGTAGATTGTGTAGCCTCTTATATGAAAGTGGTATTTGCTTCTAAGATGCGTTTCCACCATTAGCATAACGTCCAGATGGGACGTAAATAGATTATTTAGACTGTTGTGCTACGAGCAGCTGTATCACCATGTTCTGGTTTTGAACAAGCGATTGCATGGTCGTTTTCATGAATTACATCAGCTCCCTCATGCTTTGTTGGAGGTAAGCTTCATAGTTTCCGTTTTGCTGTGTGGATGTTCTGAAAATCTATATAAATAAAAATGCTTTGTTCGTATCTACGTCATTTATTGACTTGAAAAGTTCTGAACCGTTTAAGCCCAAATTTTTACCCAACATGCGTTGAGGTTCCAGCTCGGTTTATGTCTACTTTTGATGTTGATAGCTTATCTGCGTTTGCGAATACATCAGTTTTTTTCGCGTGCTCCCCGCGCCCCTACTTTTTCATTTAGGCAGACAGCTAAGAAGAAAATGTCAAATGAAAATGTCAAAATGTCAGAAACGAAGTCATTAGAAACGAAGTCATGCCACCCAAGAAGTCGAATTTTGGTCGTCTTACTCGCAATACAAAAGCAAAAAGACGTAACATTTCAAATAGGACTGACGAAGAGCGGGCCTCCATTCGAGAGACTGAGCGGCTGAGAGCCATGCGGATACACAACGCGGAATCAGCAGAAACGCGAGCAGCTAGGCTTGAGCGAACACGATTGAGAGTTAGGCAGTCGCGTTCTGCAGCAATCGATTTGATTCGGTCTCAAAATAATCAACGCGACAGGGCAAGGGTAGCTGAAGCGCGTTTACAGCTTGCAACAGATCGAAACCTGCAATACAATCTGTTGATTACAGCTCGAATCGCAATGTCGTTATTGGCCGGATGAATCAGGTATGCACACACTGTCAGGCTCTCAAATTCAACAACGAACCAAAAGGATGGTGTTGCGCGTCCGGACAAGAGAAATTGCCTCGACGTGACGGACCACCATAGCCTCTACACTCTATTAGCTGGATCTACTGCTGAATCGAAGCATTTCCCGTCAAACATTAGGAAATACAACTTGCTTCCAAATGACGTCATTTGGTGCGGAAATTTTAACTGGGCAATTCATGCCAACTTTTAAAATCAAAGGACAAATCTATCACAAAGCCGGTTCCCTGCTTCCGTTCTCAGACAGCGAACACAAATTTCTTCAAATGAACTTCATTGGTGATGATGGAGCTGAAGTCGATGCACTTTATGGAATCAATACCTCGGTGAAGAAGCCCATTATTTTGCAGCTACAAAAGCTTTTTCACGTACGGAACCATTTGGTGCGTTTGTTCAAAACAGCAATCGATATGATGCCTTCGGATACCAATAAAATTGTCATTCATGCAGACAAAACGCCTGCTGGAGAACATATCAGGACATACAATGCTCCAACTATAGACGAAGTGGCAATTGTCATAGTCGGGGATCAGTTCCAACCTCGAGATATTGTTCTCCATCGACGAAACGATCGATTGGTAAACGTCGCAGAATGCTTTGCAGTATCCACTCATCTTCTGGGATGGTTCCGATGGATAGCATTTTAATGTGAGGATGGTAGATCCAGTCAATGGTGTAGAAACGAATAAAAAGTGCAGCGCGATGAACTTTTACTCATACCGATTAATGGTTCGGAGGACCGATGACAATCATATATTGAAATGTCGTCAGTTGTTTCATCAGTACATTGTCGATATGTATGCCAAAATTGAAAAAGAACGTTTGCTGTTCCTCCGATTGAATCAGACGAAACTTCGGTCCGAGGAATATATCCATTTGCGGGATGCTGTGATGAATGACCGTAATACAACCAACGTTGGAAAGCTTACGATTTTGCCATCCTCATACATAGGTAGTCCACGAAAATTATTCTTTTTTGTTTGACTTATTTCTTATGCGTGCAACCACAATATGCCACAGCGAAACGTGGCAGGGTACTGCTAGTATTATATATAAAATATATAAAAACGGTGCGCTGGCGCTGAGTCGACAGCAAACAAGCCTTTCTAAAAGAGAACCCAAAATCAATATAATAAAGACGCTCAACGGAGTCACTCCGAATGAAAACGAACAATCTTCTCTTAAAATCTTAGTGGAGATAAATGTACTATTTTACAATACAAATTGGCAGAGCTATGGCCATTGGAAGGAGCAAAAGTGGGAGAATTCAAAATTTTCATCAATCGGACAAAAAATACAAAAGTTTCGAAAATCGGAAGGGGTCCTCTATGAAAATCACCAATTTAATGTTTTCCTCCTATGTTGGCGTTAAACCAAAAAGTGAAACGATACATCTGCTAACAATATTCAGAAGTCCTTACTTCTGAGTCTTAAAATTTAAGGAATTGTGAATTTGGAATTTGAATAACCCATTCAGTTGGATTCCAAAACAAACTGCAAAACCACCTTTGTCTAGTTTTGCTTTCTAATAAATAATAAAATAATTGTATTTGTTTATTCTAAAATGGATTGAACTTTGTCTCTGAATCTAGTTTACCCCATAAAACATAATAAACATAAGATTGGGATATATTCAAAAAAATTTTAGTTTAATTAGCTTTTTATTAGTTTCTTTAAGTGGCTTAACATTAAGTGAAATGAGGACACAATTCCTAATAAAATAATTTCTGGTAAATGAGATTAGTTTAGCTCACACTAGTTTTCAACTATAAAAAATAACAAATAAAGGTGGCTGCTGTAGAATGCTAAGTGGTTGTCACTTCGGTATTCATCCAAGTAAATCGCTTATTTTATTATTTTATAGAGATTTTATAAGATCTAGGTTTGGGTACGCCTGTTCCTCATTTGCTAACTAACTTGTCTAAAGCAGCCCTTAATATTACACAGCCACACAAAAGAAAATATTTTTTCGGGTCTGGAGGTCAGACCATGTTTACTATATTTTTCGGGGTCGCTGAATCCGAATCCGAGGTCCTTAACAGACATTTGACGGCGAGTCGGCTCTAATGTTTATGTCTGGCTTGGGCCATGGAAATGTTATGGGAATGTTTACAAGTGGAGCTTGATGGTTAGTCTGGATAATTATTTGGGGATCATAAGAAACGAGTGTGGGGAAATTAGGAGACAAGATAAGAAATGGCATGACGCCATCAGCAGAGGCTACTGCGTTTTGCAAATAATGTTTGGTCTATAAAATAATGCCTATTTGGTGAGGCAATTTATGAGTTGGATAACATGTATGCTTCTCACAGAGTCACATACACGGGTGCGATTTCTATTTTTGATTTTCTATCTTTTCAGGCTTGCTACCCTAACCAAATTCGGGTATTCGTTATTGGGTGAAATGACGTTGGCGTTGGGCGTTGCACCTCCCCAATTTTTTGTTAGCTAATGTAAATTTCTGCATCTTTTTAGAGTACTTACAAACTTTGAAACACTTCGCAAAAATGTCTGTGTTTGCCAAATTAGGCTTATGTTCTAAAAATGAAAATTCTCGCAAAATCGGAAAAAGTGGTATTTTAAATTCCATTTATACGAACAAGAATTTAATACTCTACAACATACAATACGTTTCGTGGATGGACACTTCTGCACTCACTTTAAATCCCTTATGGAACATGAGTCTTTATCCAAAATATGCATTGAGAAGGCTACCTTCATTTTTGCTCGATTACGGGGACACCACGATTTTATTCTACAAATGTCAATCACATACATATAATACAAGCCACAAAGATTGGAATTTATTTCAAAAAATGTAGTAATATTGTTTAGCTTTTTAC
Organism: Drosophila bipectinata; assembly: GCF_030179905.1. NCBI lineage: Eukaryota > Metazoa > Arthropoda > Insecta > Diptera > Drosophilidae > Drosophila > Drosophila bipectinata. The sequence goes on along the minus strand of NW_027222790.1, from coordinate 37,748 downwards.
TTCTGCCCGCTCAAACTTTGTAAACAAAACTTAAAATTTCTGTCGCCTGTGCTTTGCAATTGCAACAGCTGTGTTTGTCAGCTGATTCCTTTGTTTTCGCCGAAAGAATCGCCAAAGGAAATCACCCAGATCGCCCAGAAAAATGGGGCTGTTTTATTTCTGACTTTAATTCGAAAGATAAAGAATTCTCTAAGTCTAAATACATAAGTTTTGCGCGCGCAGCGCTGCCAGTTCAGCCGGCAGCGGAGCGGCTACATTACATATTTCTTATATACATATAATTAGGTGGTATGTTGTTGGGTGAGCATGTCACATGGGCATGCAAGTTATCCAACCCCTAAATACAGGCCACTTATGGCTTTTATAAACAATATTTTCAATCTCTGCATTTGCCTTTGGCTTGATCTTTGGCTCAATTATCCAACCCATAAATCCAGGCCACTTATGGCTTTCCACTTATGAATTTTATAAACAATATTTTCAAACTCTGCATTTGCCTTCGGCTTTGTCTTTGGCTCTGAGGTCCGATCTCGGTTCCCCATAAACAAATCAAAATCAAAAGTAAACATCAGCTTCCCTCCGAAAACCAATCAATTACGCCTTTTGCGTTTCAAGTACCCACCAAATTGCATCGATCAGCTTAATCGAATTTCACAATAAGATGCGACAGTTTCATCTTAAGCCTCTAATCTAAACACAACTGATGGGCGAGGTTCTTTGGATCAGATTTAGAATTAAGAAGTCAGTCCTACTTTGACCGAGACCGCGAACGGTTGACAAAAATATTTAAGAAAAATCAAAAGTGTCTTGTAATTGTTACGTTTAATAAATAAAGGTTTAACACCAAGTTGTGTAATTAAAAAATAAAATTTAAATTTTTTTAATTCACCGAACTACAAACAATTTAACTGGCGCCCAACTCAAGGGGCCGCGTCACATAAAGCTCCAAAAAAATAGTTTAATGAAAAATAAGTTAAACATAAACGGAACTCGCGCGGTCAACAACTCAAAATTTTTAGTGGAAAAATTAAAACATCCACCAAACGACACTACCAAGTGACAGTGATCGTTAACAATAAAGTAAATGGAAATTAATTAATGAAATAATCCATTAAGAGTGAATTAAAACAAAGGAGGACCGAAACTTTAAACCAAACAATTTCAAGAACACAAAAACTAAAAAAATCAACGCACAAAAAAACAAACAAGAACAACAAAAACAAATAAAACGACAACTCCAACAAAAAAAACCAAGGAAGGAATACAGGACATTCTCTATCCATTTATCAACTATCAACTACCAACCACACAGAAGGAAGACCTCAACGGGACAATATCGTGAGGAATTAATTTAAAATAATAAAAAAAAATTAAAGACTATAATTTAAGAACTGTGAATTTGAGAAAAATAATATAAGATTTATATATTGCAAAAAGTAAGATTCGCGACTTAACAAAAAATATAAAGAATAATTTTGGAAGATTTGATAAATAGCTTTTGTGAATTAAATCTTACAATGGCAACCGGACGTTCAGCACAAAATTTTTCTGCAGGCAGTGTAGCCACAGCCGGCAATTTAACAGTAGAATTGATAAACAGATTAATAAACGCTCAATTGAATGAAGTTAGCAGGAAAGTAGAATGTTTAGAAGGAAGGCTAGCCACAGCTGCAAAAACTGTGGAAGATTATAAAGTACAAACAATTGACCCAGCTATAAAATGCGATACAACACTTGAAGTGGTAAAATCCTTACCAAATTTCACAGGGGAAACAACACAATATGTAGGTTGGAGGGAAGCTGCAGAAACTGCAATGAGTTTCTATAAAATTGAAAGTGAACAATATTTTATCGCCCTAACAATTTTACGAAATAAAATTATGGGAGCTGCCCATGATGCTCTTACCAATCATGGCACAGTTTTAAACTTTAAAGCAATCTTATCCCGATTGGACTTTATATATAGTGACAAACGACCAATACATGTTCTAGAGTCAGAACTAAGTATCCTCAGGCAAGGACGAATGACAATTACTGAGTACTATAACGAAGTCAATAAAAAAATGACCTTACTAATAAACAAAACCATAATGACATACGGAAAGGACAGTGTAATTACCAAAGAAACAAACAATTCAATAAGGGGAAATGCTCTACGAGTATTTATATCCCGACTTAATGGATCTATTTCAGAAACTCTTTTCTCATGAAATCCACCAGATTTGCCCAATGCTTTGGCAAAGGTCCAAGAATTAGAATCAAACAACTTCCGTGCCCAATTCGCAAATAGGTTTAATGGATTTAAAAATGAAAGTAAATATCGGGTAAACAACTTACGATTTGATCAAATACGGCAAAATAATAATACCACTAAAATGGGAAATAATTTTAATCATAACCAAAATTACAATTGGCAACAAAAGGCAAATTTTTGGCAAAATAATAAACAAAATAATAATCATAAGCAACAAGCTATCGAGCCAATGGATGTTGATCCACCGATTCCACTCCAGAATAAATCTAATAACAATCGGCAGCCGAGCCAAAATTGGCATTCAAATAGTAACCAGGGAAGATATAATAATTGGCAGGCAAACGATAATCAAGGTAGATATAATAATAATTATCATCAAAATAAAAATCGTTCAAATTTTTATAACACAAATAAAAATAGAGAGCAAACTCAAGCTCAAAAAAGAGAATCAGATGGAACAGAAAGTCAGCCAGCTAATAAAGTAACCAGATTAAATAATATTAAAGAAGACCATTTTTTAGAACAGACCCCTACAGAGAAATGCCATATTTAAATAGGATAGATCAAAAAACCAAGAAGCAGCTAAAAGTTTTAATAGATACAGGAGCCCCATATGTGAGCGAAGAAGTTCAGCGATTCGCCAATAGGTACGTGGAAAGGCTGGACCGACATCCTAACCCTGAGGCCATCAATCTTTTGGACAATAGCTACACCACAAGGAGGCTGAAACGGACCCACCCACTGGACCTCTGCCACTCGGGCGAATGGGACTGAGCTGCAGTTGTAAAACCAACAGCTGAAAGTAGTTTTGAAAATGTAATACAAGAGACCCGTAAACCGTTAAATCAATTTAAACAACAACTGTTATTAACAACGAGGAGGTATACAATACATGAGTCACTGAAAATTTTTGACAGGACACGACATTTAATTGAATATGACACACCAGAAAATTTAATAACTATATTAAGAGAGTATCTTCCACCTAACATTACGGTAGGAATTCATTGTACCTTAGAGGACTTATTTCAAATTCAATTACCTTTAAAAAATAATTTCACAAACACATTCCTTTTTACAAGAATCTTTCTAAAAGACGTGGAAAACGAGGAAGATAAAGCTATAATAATAGAAGAAACGCACAGCCGTGCTCATAGGGGGCTAGAAGAGAATTACAAACAGATCAGTAAATTATATTATTGGCCAACCTGTTTTAAAAAATTAAAAAAATATATTAAAAATTGCGTGATTTGTAACGAAAATAAATATAACAGGCACCCAATAAAAATTCCAATTGGGGAAGCCCCAATTCCAAGTAAAGAAGGAGAAAATTTACACATTGATATATATTACGCGCAAGGTCTTACTTTCATAACTTGTATTGACGCTTACTCAAAATTTCTAGTAGTAAAAGAAATTCCAAAGTCCAAAAATAATTAAATATCGAAAATAAAGTAATGGAACTTCTTCATCATTTTCCTCAAGCAAAAGAAATAATGACCGATAATGAACCGACCTTTACCTCGGCCCAATGTAAATCTTTCGCACAAAGGTGCAATTTAATTTTACATAACGCAGACCCGAGGCACAGCACGTCAAACGGACAGGTTGAAAGGGCACATTCTACATTAACAGAATTAGCTCGATACCTTAAAGAAGAATTTAAGTTAACTGACTTTTCCGAAATAATAATAAGAGCCGCTCAAGAATATAATCAGAGCATTCATTCTACAACGAACCAAAAACCTTTTGACGTATTATATAATAAAATAGAGCACGAGAACATTCCTGAACTTTTGAAAAATACTCAAGAGAAAATGTTGGAAACACATAATGAAAACAGAAAAGAAAAAGAATATCATGTAGGACAGGTAGTCTATGAAAAGAAACACGGGGAAAGAAATAAACTTAAAACCAGATATAAAAAACAAATAGTTAAGGAAAATTTACCCAACAAAATAATAATCAACAATAGAAATAGAATTATTCACAAAGATAATATAAAATTCTAAGTATTTATATATTATCCTTTTTTCTTTCCTTTCCCAGAAAATGTTTTATCAGGTGCTCATACTACACCTTATTTTATTAACAAAATCAGAAATAATTGACTATACAAGTCACGAATATCTTCTATTTAAGGACAATAAAGACGTATTGACGTACGATTCATACGCAGATTTATTCCATGTAACTAACTTAAGCTTTTATAAAGAAATAATAAATTTGGAATCAGATAATATTAAAAGGGATACTTATAAAAGGTCACAATGGGCAATTAAATATGGCATAAAAGTAATCGAACTAATTTTATCGCAATTAGTATCAACTAGATCAAAAAGAGGGATAAATGAGTTAGGCACCGTGTGGAAATGGTTAGCTGGAACTCCGGACCATGATGATTTTATTACAGTTCAGAATAAAATTAATGAATTAATTGAAAACAATAATAAGCAGTCTATTATCAATTCCCGATTATTCAAACAAATATAATCTCTTTCCGATGATTTTAAAAAAGTATTTATTGATCAAGATCTACCACTTCGAAAACATCGTTTGCGATTATTAACATTTGATCTGCAAAATTTAATTGACACAATCACTCTAGCAAAAATAGACGTTTTTAATACCAAAATTTTAAACAATGATGACATCTTGGATATATTAAAACATGAACAAAAACCAATAATTATAGCTGATTTAATGGACATCTCTTCTTTTAAAATCGCATTGCATAAGGAACTTTTAATAATTTATATAAAATACCCAATAATAAAAAACAGATGTAAAATATATCATGCTAGAGCGATTTCCCAAATCGATGGAAAACTAGTATTAAGCAATCAAGTCGCAAAATGCGAAAATATTTTTTACGAAATGTCTAATTTTAAGAACGAACTTTTTAATAATTATTGCACTCTAAGTAACAAAAAAACTTGTTTTACCCGATTATTAAATGGTGAGAAATCAACCTGTAAAAAATAAGAGAAAAAAATAAAAAAATCCAGGCCACTTATGGCTTTCCACTTATGAATTTTATAAACAATATTTTCAAACTCTGCATTTGCCTTCGGCTTTGTCTTTGGCTCTGAGGTTCGATCTCGGTTCCCCATAAATAAATCAAAATCAAAAGTAATGTAGTATGCACATATATTGAATACCCACTGTACCGAGAGTACTTAAAGGGTGCGCACTGTAACACTTTGTTGCAGTGTTTACATAATCCAAAGTCCCGGTCATAAACCCTAAGTGGCCGAAATATGAACCGATCGTTATGCCTTAGCCCGCACACAGAAAGTGCTAGTGTCAGCATAATCGTAACAAACGGTCAGCATATGCATACCCCTCGCGCCTCCACTTGAGAGCGCATAACAACATATATTATTATATTCCTTTATATATAAGTACATAGCCGTCTCTCTGCCGCCGCCTGCGAGCAGCGCTGCTACGAGACTTAGCCTTACTTAGACTTAAGAAATATTGTAAAAGAACAGAGACATTTTGATCGTTGGAGCGGCACCTCAGCTGCTCCATCTAAATGATGGAGCGGCACCTTTGCTGCTCCTTCCAAATAAAGACCAACTAAAACCAATCCCCTGGAGTTATCCTATCACATGGCGACCGTGACAGCGATGGAAGGACATCGAGGGATTAAAAGGATGTACCCAGGAGGATACCTATAACCAGAAAATCATTGGAAAATTACTGGAAAATTACTGAAAAATTACTGGAGAATTACTGGAATATTACTGGAAATTACTGAAAAATTACTGGAGAATTACTGGAATATTACTGGAAAATGAAAAATAAATCGACAAAAATCTGAGTGAGTAGAGTAAAAGCAATGGGCAATCGCGGAGGAGTCGCGAAAAAAATAAAAAAAAGAGTAGCACATCTAAAGTGGCTACTCTACGTAAACACTCCACCTCCCGCGTGGGCTACAGCCCAAAAACTTCAAACAGAACTAGATTTTCTGAAAGAAGAATTATTAAACAAGAATAAAAGCCCAAAAATTGCCGCCACTCACTCAGTATCGATTAAGAAAATTAATGAAAAAATAATAACAAAACCTCCACCACCAAAGCAATTACCAAAACTAAAAAAGACGTGCCCGAAGGATTGCCCTGGACCACTGGACAGCCCTCACTGCAACCAAACCTGTGCGAGGACCGGCACCGGTAACGCCTGAGTCCAAAAGGCCCCGGACAGCAGCAGCAGCAAATAGAGTGCGGGAATACGCCACCTCCTGCGTCACCGAGGGAACGTCAGCGTAGCCAAACCGGCGACGACCAGCTGACGTGGGAAAAAAAAAGGAAATCAACTGAGGAGAAATTTTTTTTTTTTACCCATGCACTGCCTTGCATAATTTTTTTGATTGCACTGCGATGCATATTTTTTTTATACTATAATATTTTTTTGAAAAATTGAGCGGAACCTCTTTTGCCCAATTTGAAAGTATGGCCCGTATAGCTGTACAAATAATAGGTAGGAAAAAATGTTAGATAAGAAAAAAGACAAAATTTAGAAAAATTTTTTTTTTTTAATTAAAGGAAAAAATACGATAAATCCCAAAAATTTATGTAAAATTTTAATGAAAGAAAAAAAATAAATTCAAAAATAGCATAAATTCCTAAAATTTATGAAACATTTTAATACCCTTTTAATGAGAAGTAATAGCATAAGTAAAACAGATCAAATAAATTATTCTGACTATTACTTCCCAGAAAAATTAAGATACATTACAAAATATGACTCAGAGAAAAAAATAATAGAAATTGGAAAAACAAAAACATATAAAATATCTAAAATGGGTTTACTAGACACGAAAGTTGTAGATTCCACGGCAAATGTCGTTAAAAAAATTGAGTCCGGAAAAATCGATCTTCAAACAATTACAATATTGTTAATGATAATCGTTATTATTATGTTAGCAAGCGTTCTGCTAAAATTATATAAATTACACAACAAATGTTTAAAGAAAAAATTCCAGAGTCAAGCAAATGACCTGGACAAAATCTAAATAAAAAACCCAAAAAAAAGAGAACCCAAAGAAAATCAAGATCATTGGTCACAGGTATCGAAACTTTTGATACGACTACGATCTAATTTATTAAACAAAAGTTCAGTTTAGAAATATCATTACCAACCGTTCTAAGCACTCCAATAGCAGTTGACACTGCACCTGACTCGGAATCAACAGAAACGACAGAATCTGAGTCAGAAGAGCTTCCCAAAGTAAACCCCAAAATAGAAGATAAAGATTTAAATAATCTTACTATTCCGGCGGTATACACTGAACTGGATAACTCTACAGATTCAAATACTTCGAGTGCCATAGAATACAAGATAGATAAATCCATCACAATGGCACAGTCAAATACTGATTTTATTAATACAGCATCTAAGCTTATACCAGTTTTTGATGGTAAGGCTGAAAATTTAACAAGTTTCATTGATGCTTTACAAATAATAAAATCAATAAAAGGCGAGCACGAAGAATTAATTAGCTATTTCCATTATTAAAACAAAGCTAAAAGGTGTCGCCAGGAATCTAATCGGAAATGAAACAACAGTTACTGAGGTGATTGCTAGACTAAGAAGCAACGTCAAAGGCGAAACTGTTGAGGTATTGTCAGCGAAGCTGATGAATCTACAGCAGCGCAATAAAACTGCTAACCAATACACACAAGAAATTGAGCAGATGACGAAAGCCTTAGAAGGTGCATATATATCAGATGGTTTATCTTTAGAGCTAGCCAGGAATTATTCCATGCAGCATGCAGTCATAGCAATGACTAAAAACTGCACAATTGATAAGGTAAAACTTATCATGCAAGCAGGCACATTCAGTACGATGAACGAAGCCGTTTCCAAATTTGTTAATAGTTGCACTGAAGCAACTGGGCAGTCAAACACTGTCCTATATTATAAGAATTATCCACAGCGCGGCTCAAATCGCGGACTTGGCAGTTATAGAGGTAGTTTTCGTGGTAATCACAATAACTACAATCACAATAACTACAACAACGGTAATTATAACAACAATCATCAGAATAACAATAATTATCAGAATAACAATAGAGGGCGAGGCCTATATAGAGGAAACTATAGAGGCAGTGGTAACTCAAACCGAGGCCACAATAGAAATAACCAAGGCAATGTAAGATTGACACAAAATAATAACCAAAACACATCGGAAAACTCCCAAAACCCTTTAAATATTCAACAATAAATGAAGTGAGAGTTCACACTATTAATCTCAGCCAAAATATATTCGTTTCATTTTTTAATGTAGCTACTGGGAAAGAACTTATATTTTTAATAGACACAGGTGCAGACATTTCCATTCTAAAAGAAACTTCGGATAATTTCCAAAACATCCAAAATGATTACATCATAGACATAAAAGGCATAAGTCAAGAAATAATAAAATCCCAAGGTTTAGTTTCTATAGAGATACAGACCACCAATTACATAATTCCACACGATTTTCATATCCTAAATTCACATTTCCCAATTCCATGCGATGGAATAATAGGCATCGACTTTATCAGAAAATACAACTGTCAATTAGACTTCAAGCCATCTGAAGATTGGCTTATAATTAGACCCAATAATTTAAAATTCCCAATTAAAGTACCAATAGCTCATAGTTCTGGCAATAATTCAATACTTCTGCCAGCAAGATCCCAAGTTATTTGGAAAATTGAACTTAATTCAACAGCAGGCAGTGTATTAATTCCAAATCAGGAAATTCAACATGGTATTTACGTTGCAAATGCCATAGCAACATCCAATAATGCCTTCATAAGGTTATTAAACACAACAAATAACGACCAAGTAGTGAGTACAGATAATATAACATATGAATCACTTTCAAACTACGATGTAGAAAACACAAATCCAGACAATAGAAAAAAATCCGTACTATCACAACTGTCAAAAAACTTCCCTCCACAGTTTAAGTCTCCGCTTACTAGCCTATGCACCCAGTATAGCGATATATTCGGATTGGAAACCGAATCAATAACCACAAATAATTTTTATAAACAGAAACTGAGATTAAAAGATGATGAACCAGTTTATATAAAGAACTATCAAAGCCCACATAGTCAGGTGAACGAAATACAAAAACAAGTAGAAAAATTAATCTCAGAGGGGATTGTCGAACCGTCAGTATCCGAATATAATAGCCCATTGTTACTTGTTCCTAAGAAATCATCCCCCGGATCAAATTCAAAGAAATGGCGATTAGTAATTGACTATCGCCAGATTAATAAAAAATTACTATCTGATAAATTCCCATTACCTAGAATTGATGATATTTTAGATCAACTAGGTCGAGAAAAATACTTTTCATGTCTTGACTTAATGTCAGGATTCCATCAAATTGAACTAGAAAAAGGTTCAAGAGATATAACGTCTTTTTCAACGAGCAACGGCTCATATCGCTTCACGCGATTACCCTTCGGATTGAAAATAGCTCCTAATTCGTTTCAGAGAATGATGACTATTGCGTTCTCTGGTCTAGAACCTTCTCAAGCGTTTCTTTATATGGATGACTTAATAGTAATCGGTTGTTCCGAAAAACATATGCTTAAAAACTTAATAGATAATTTTGAGAAATGTAGGAAATTCAACCTAAAGCTACATCCAGAAAAATGTTCATTTTTTATTCATGAAGTGACTTTTCTAGGTCATAAATGCACTGATAAAGGAATAGTTCCAGATGACAAGAAATACGATGTCATTATGAACTACCCAGTTCCGCACGACGCGGACAGAGCTAGACGTTTTGTAGCATTCTGTAACTATTATAGACGTTTTATAAAAAATTTCGCCGACTATTCACGGCACATAACAAGATTATGTAAAAAGAATGTTCCTTTTAAATGGACGGATGAGTGTGAAAATGCATTCCAATACTTAAAAACAAAACTTATGGAACCTACCTTGCTACAATACCCAGATTTCACTAAAGAATTCTGCATAATAACAGATGCAAGTAGGCAAGCATGTGGAGCGGTTTTAACTCAAAATCATAATGGTCTCCAACTTCCCATTGCATACGCATCAAGAGCATTTACAAAAGGTGAAAGTAACAAGTGTACTACTGAGCAGGAAGTAGCTGCAATTCACTGGGTGATATTATATTTTAGACCATATATATATGGAACACATTTCTTAATAAGAACAGACCATAAACCTTTAATATAACTTAGGCTCGAACCAGAAGAATACGACTTTACAGTCGAATATTTAAAGGGAAAAGATAATCATGTAGCTGATGCGTTATCAAGAATAACCATCAAAGATCTACAAAATATAACTAGAAATGTATTAAAAGTCACTACTAGATATCAAAGTAGACAAAAATTCCGCGCGGAAAATCAAGAACAAGAATTGCCAAGGCAATCTTTAAATAAAGCTTTTAAGCCCAACGTATGGTATACGACGTCATAAACAATGATGAAGTACGTAAAGTAGTGACCTTGCAGATAAAAACTATGTTATGTTTATTTAAACAAGGCAGAAAAATTACTGCAAGATATGATGTTAGCGATTTATATACTAATGGAGTTATTGATTTAGATCAATTTTTCCAAAGGCTTGAAATGCAAGCCGGTATACATAAAATCAGCCAACTCAAAGTGGCACCGTGGGAAAATATCTTTGAATATACTTCAATAGATAAATTTAAATTAATGGGCAATAAAATATTGAAAACATTAGGAGTAGCGCTACTCAGCCCGGTGACCCAAATAACAAATTTAAAAGAAAAAGAAGCAATTTTGTCTACATTTCATGATGATCCCATTCAAGGAGGTCATACTGGCATATCAAAAACTTTGGCCAAAGTAAAAAGACACTATTACTGGAAAAGCATGTCTAAAGATATAACTGAGTACGTAAGAAAATGTCAAAAATGCCAGAAATCAAAAATAACTAAACACACAAAGACCCCTTTAACAATTACAGACACACCAATAAATGCTTTCGACAGAGTGATAGTAGACACTATTGGTCCACTGCCAAAATCAGAAAATGGCAATGAGTATGCAGTCACTTTAATATGTGATTCAACTAAGTATTTAGTTGCCATACCTGTTCCGAATAAAAACGCCAATACTGTCGCTAAAGCAATATTTGAATCTTTTATCCTGAAGTACGGTCCAATGAAGACGTTCATTACGGACATGGGAACAGAATATAAGAATTCAATTATAGACGATTTGTGCAAAAATTTAAATATTGAAAATATTACATCCACAGCACACCATTACCAGACAGTTGGAACAATAGAAAGAAGTCATAGAACTTTCAATGAATACATACGATCTTACATATCGGTTGATAAAACTGATTGGGACGTATGGCTTCAATATTTTGTCTTCTGTTTCAACACGACCCCCTCTATGGCACATACTTATTGTCCATATGAGCTAGTATTCGGTAAAACAAGTAATTTGCCAAAACATTTTAATAGCATAGATAGTGTAGAAGCACTATATAATATAGATGACTATGCTAAGGAGAGTAAGTATAGATTAGAAGTAGCCTATAAAAGAGCTAGAATTATGTTAGAAGCAAATAAGAATACAAATAAACTACTATACGATCATAAAGTAAGGGATATAGATATATCAGTAGGTGACAAAGTTTTATTAAAAAACGAGACAGGTCATAAGTTAGATCCTAAATATACAGGTCCGTATATAGTAACGGAAATAGGAGATAGAGATAACATAGTAATAAAAAATGATAAACATAAAAAACAAACAGTTCATAAGGATAGATTAAAAATCTTTATTTCATAAATTGCACTTAGTATGGCCATACAAAGACACACATGCTGTGTTCGCTTGACACAGCAGTAGCAGAACTTGACGAGCCCGCACACATAACTGAAGCGGCAGCTCAGCCCCCGCGGCCCCTTCACCAGTCCAATCGCCTCCATCGGCACATAATTCATACATAAATATTTTTTCTTTCGGGCGACTTTATAGCCGCAGCTCCACATGAGCAATCCGTTTCAACAATATAGAAACATAAGACAACTCTCTAGCGATTCTGAGTCGGAGACCGAAGGGCCGGCCAGATCTTCCACCCCTAAAAGCGTTAACGCTAGCGCTCCCATACTCGCGAACATGGCTTTCAGCATGGAACAGATGACAGCCACCATACAGGCGGCCGTTCAACATGCTGTTCAAGAAGCCAATATCGAACACCAGCGCAGAGAAAACGAAATGCGCCTGGCTATACACCGTCTGACCGAACTGGTCAACGAAAGACAAATCGCTCCCGCCCAAGCGGAGGCTCCCCAAATAAAAAAATTTGAGCCTATAGAAATTAGGAACGACATTAAGTGTGACGAGCCCCTAGACGCCGTCAAGTCCCTCCCCGAATTTTCGGGAGCACAGGAAGCATACGCCTCCTGGAGACAAGCGGCAGTAGCCGCATATTACATTTTCAGAAATTACGAACATAGCTCGCGCCATTATCAGGCGGTTATTATTATTAGGAATAAAATAAGGAGCCCTGCCGATGCCGTACTGTCTTCGTTTGGCACTGTACTAAATTTCGACGCGATTATAAATCGACTCGATTTTACGTACAATGATAAGCGGCAGATGCACGATATCGAGCAGGAAATGGGTACTCTTAGGCAGGGAAATATGACCCTTCTCCAATACTAAGGAGGTCGAGAAAAAACTCACCTTGCTCACCAACAAAGCTACCATGTCGTACGAAGCCTCGGCGGCAAAAGTTTTGTGTGACAAATTCCGGGATGACGCACTCCGAGTATTTATCTCGGGGCTTAAGCGCAGCCTCACGGATGTCCTTTTCTCGGCAAAACCGAAAGATATGCCTTCAGCTCTCGCTTAGGCACAAGAAGTGGAATCCAACCACGAAAGATACTCCTTCGCGGCTTCTTTTGCCAAAAGCCAAGAGGATAAAGATAGGAAGCAGCACCCAAAAGCGCAAGAGTACCGACAGGCCTCTGCGCAGACAAATGCACAAACAAATGCTGGAAAAAATCCGTACTACGTCAAATAACACAAGGCGCAAGTACACTCCGCCCCACACAGTGGAGGCGCTCCTGAACCCATGGACATCGACCCATCGCTGTCCAAAATGCTTAGGCCATCCCAGGCCCCGGCGTACCAAAACAGGAAGCCGGCTGAGTCCGATCGATCTGCCCCACACAAAAGGCAGAGGGTTAATCACGTCGCGCAGAGCGCGAGCGAAACTGGGAACAAATATGCCGCCGCAGCTTCAAGCGCGGCCCTGGAAATTGACGACGACGCTATTAATGATTACGATTCGGACGTCATACATTTTTTAGGGGAAAGTCCCTGCTACCCGTCATCAGACGAAGAGTAGCAGGTGTAAAAATGAAGCTTCAAACACGGGCGCGTCAAAAAATTTCATCCGTCCATACGAAGGGTTGAAAGGCGTCCGCCCAGTAGATTCGCCATTCTCGGTACATTCCATCCATGGCGTCACCACAATAACAAAAAAATGCTTCGTTTCCATGTTTAACTTGAAGGCTACGTTCTTCATTCTACCAGATTTGTCCTCCTTTGATGCCATCATCGGACTTGACCTGCTAAAACAAGCAGGGGCATCTCTTAACCTAGCCTCCGGGCACCTCAGATGGGGCACCGAGACGGAAAAGCTAGAGTTCCAATCATGTCCCAATGTAAATTTCACTGAGGTGGACTGCTCTAGCGCACCACCTTTGGTCAGAAGAGCATTCTCAAAAATGCTAAGCGACGATCGTCAATGACAATATTTTCGTCAATGACGAAATCCAAGACCTTCTAAAAAACGGCATAATCCAGAAGTCGAGATCCCCCTACAATAACCCAATATGGGTAGTAGACAAAAAGGGCACCGACGAAGATGGAAACCGTAAAATGCGGTTAGTATTAGACTTTCGAAAATTGAACGAAAGGACAATACCGGATTGTTACCCTATGCCAATTATCTCTAAGATACTAGGGAATTTAGGCAAAGCCAAATACTTTACAACGCTCGATTTAAAGTCCGGCTACCACCAAATTATTCTGGCAGAACGTGACCGTGAGAAAACTTCCTTTTCCGTAAACGGGGGAAAATACGAGTTCCGTCGACTGCCATTTGGGTTAAGAAATGCTGCCAGCATCTTCCAAAGAACCATCGACGACGTACTGTGAGAACAGATTGGCAAATTTTGCTACGTCTATGTCGATGATGTTATCGTCTTCTCAGAGGACGAAAACGCCCACATACGACACGTGGACTGGGTTCTAAAGAGCCTACATGACGCTAACATGAGAGTGTCAGCGCAGAAATCGTTCTTCTTCAAAAAAAGCGTAAAATTTTTGGGATTTGTAGTCACCAACGAGGGGACCACGACAGACCCGGAAAAGGTCAGGGCCATTAAAGAATTCCCTGAGCCCATAAACGTTTTCGAAGTAAGATCATTCATGGGCTTGGCTGGCTATTATAGATGATTTATTAAAGATTTTGCATCAATAGCTAAGCCCATTTCGAGCATTATAAAAGGGGAGCTCGGAAATGTCAGCAGACACAGATCCAGAAGCATCCAGGTACAGTTTACCGAGCCGCAACGGCAAGCTCTGAGGATGTCATCCTCAGGTACCCCGACTATAAAAAGGCGTTTGATCTAACGACAGATGCCTCAGCATATGGCATTGGCGCGGTGCTTTCACAAGAGGGGCGTCCCATCACTATGATCTCTAGGACCTTAAAGGACAGAGAAGTTAACTACGCTACCAACGAAAGGGAGCTGTTAGCTATAGTTTGGGCGCTAGAGAACCTGCGCCACTACCTTTATGGGGTCAAAGATTTAAACATCTACACTGACCACCAACCGCTGACCTACGCGGTATCGGATTCCAATCCGAATACAAAAATTAAAAGATGGAAAGAACGCATCGATGAGTGTGGTGCCAAAGTCCATTACATGCCTGGCAAGGCCAACCTAGTTGCAGATGCCCTCTCTAGGCAACAACTCAACGTTGTAGAAGAAGAAGAGGCATTCTCAAGCGCGGCCACAATTCACAGTGAGCTGTCGCTTACCCACACAATTCAATCCACGGACAAGCCCCACAATTGCTTTCAAAACCAGATAATTCTGGAGGAAGCACGCTCTCTGTCAAAGCGGAACTTCGTTCTCTTTGGAAACAAGAGACGGCATATTATTGACTTCACTCACGAGGAGTCATTGCTGGAGGAGCTCGCAACCATAATAGTTCCTAAAGGCGTAAACGCCATTCATTGCGATCTGCATACGCTCGCAGTGATACAGGACAAACTAATCAGACTATTCCCTGCCACCAGATTCTGGCACTGCAAAAACCGAGTAACGGACATTTTTGCAGTTGATGAAAGACGGGAAATTCTTACTGTCGAACACAACAGAGCTCACAGATCTGCCCAAGAAAACGTGAAGCAGGTACTCTCCGAGTACTACTTCCCGAAAATGGCCAAGCTAGCGAACGAAATAGTCATTTCGTGCAAGACTTGCGCCAAGGCAAAATACGACAGGCATCCGAAAAAACAAGAGCTTGGCGAAACCCCAATCCCATCTCAAGTAGGAGAAATGCTGCACATAGACATCTTCTCCACGGATAAAAAATATTTCCTTACGTGCATCGACAAATTCTCGAAATTTGCCGTAGTCCAACCAATTCCCTCTAGGACCATAGAGGATCTCAAACCAGCATTACTACAGCTGATGAATATTTTCCCTAAGGCCAAGGTCGTATATTGCGACAACGAACCATCGTTAAACTCGCACACCATCGTGACCATGCTGGAAAACCATTTCGGCGTTAGCATCTCAAATGCTCCGCCCCTACACAGTGTCTCCAATGGACAAGTGGAGCGTTTCCACAGCACTCTGGTAGAGCTGGCTAGATGTCTTAAAATCGATAAAGGCATCAGCGATACCGTAGAGCTGATACTTCTGGCCACTGCCAGATATAACAAGTCCATCCACTCGGTCATCGACAAGAGACCGGCTGACGTGGTTCAGGCACAATCAGGTGAGCCACAATATGAAATTCAAGATAAAATTAAACTCGCCCAAGACAAGCTCCGGAAAACGCTTCCCGCCAAAATAGAGTGTTCGAGGTTGGCGAGAAAGTCCTAGTGAAGTCTAACAGGCGCCTAGGCAACAAACTCTCACCATTATGTGAAGAGAAAACCGTTGAAGCGGACATGGGGACCACAGTCCTCATTAAGGGGAGGGTGGTCCACAAAGACAACCTTAGGTAGGCCGAGCGCGACCATATTATCGCCCGCCTGATAATCCCACTTTTCATTATCTTTTTTCTAGCCACTAGGCATAAGTTTTGCGTCCTTTATTATTTTAATCATGCTTTGGTGGTGGGCTACCCAACTTCAACACAATTCATAACACATCAAAATATCAGGTTTTCAACCATATCCCTGATTCTCCTTTTGGCCACAACTTCGGCACGCGTCACGGACTATTCCAAAGCCAAATATATCCCCATCGTTGATGGGCGAATCCTGATATGGGAGGAATTTGCCTTTGTAAAGCACTCGGCAAATCTCTCGGAATATAGGCGCGTCATCGAAGAAACTAATGGGATGACCGTCATGTTCCCGCAATCCCACATGCAGAAACTCCTGGTTGTTGACGTCGCCCACCTACGCGACATGCTCGACTCTTTGAGCGTCCACCATAGAGTAGCAAGAAGTTTAGACTTCTTAGGGACTGCGCTAAAGGTGGTGGCAGGAACGCCGGACGCAGAAGATTTTGAAAAAATTAAATTTAATCAATTCCAATTAACAAATGCAAACAATAGGCAGATTAATATTAACAACAAAGTACAAATTCAAATCAATAAAATTTCCGCTACCGTCAACCAACTTCTGAGGTCAACAAAAAAATCCCAAAATTGATACTGGGCACCTATTCGAGATGCTTTTAACTCGAAATAGGATGATAGCAATGGAGCTGCAGGGTTTGATGCTAGCAGTGGCACTTGCCAAAGTTAATATTGTTAGCCCCAGCATCCTAGATCATGCAGACCTGGAAGGTGTGTGGATGGAAGAGCCCACCGAGACCGCGATTAGGGATGTTTTGTCCGTATCGTCCGTTAAGATCTTACAGTCCGATAACATATTACATTTCATTATTAAGTTTCCAAAGATAAAGTCGGCCTGCAGCAAGATTACCGTTTTCCCAGTGTCACATCACGACACCATGCTCAGGCTGGAGGATAACGTCATTGCCGAATGCAACAGTGAGATCCACACCGTGGAAAAGTGCTCCCCGACATCAGGAGCTACATTTTGCCGATTGGCTCGCAGAAGATCATGCGCCCAAGAGCTTCACGCTGGAGGCACGGCGCATTGCGAGATCCAGCAAAGCGATTTACATCCCATCACTTATGTTGATGAAGGAATAGTAATTGTGAATGATCGCTCGGCTCACGTGTGTGTGGACAATGGCACCTGTGCCCATATAAAAGGCACATATCTCATCACGTTTGAAAAGAGTGCCATGGTCAACGAAACCCGATTGGTCAATCATGACACGGCCCAGAAGAGGGCTCCAGGAGTGGCCAGCTCACCCTCCCTGAACATCACCATGGAACGTGACATTCTTAGCCTCCCATACCTTCACCGGCTGAGTGAACGTAATCTGGAGCACATCAAAGAGTTCGGGAAGGAAATTAATCACCAGCGACAACATCAGTTGGTGTTCATAGCGGAAGCAATATGCTGCGCTCTAATTTGCATCGGCTTGACCTATCGGCGAGTCACTCAGGCCCGAAAAACCGCGGCCCAGCTGAAGGAGATGATTGCCCAAATAGGGTCGGCCGAGGGCGGCCTCATTCCTGAGGGGGGGGTAGTTAACTGAAGTTAACCAAGCAACGGCAATGTCCGATTACTTAAGAGCTCGCTCTGGCCAAACTGCTGACATAGCGTCTGGCCGGAAGCCCATGCATAGCGGCAAGCACTGCACATTTGCGTGGCCGCTATGAAATACTTTTTGTTAGCTTTAAGTTTCAGTTTGTGTCAGAGTCTCATACAATAAAGAGCATAAAACCAATCTCCGGCACTGCCGTTAATTTGTAAATTCATTTGTTGGATTGGTCACCGCGCCTCAAGGGCCGTGACAACGGGGCAAGTGCTCCCATCATAACTCCTGTTACAGAAAGGATCCCCCCCGGCAACCGCCAGGGAACTCAACCACTGCCTATAAGGAGTGGCGACACCCCCCCTACAACCGCAAGGGGAAATCATCTCACAAATACCTCCGGCGTCTGCAGCATCATCGACTGCAGCGAGGGATAACTAACTACCACTATATTTACCTACAAATCAATTTATATTTACTTATATATAGATTGTATCCTCATTTCACTTAATTTTAAGCTACTAATTATAGAAAAGCTAATTCAAGTAAATTTTTTTTGAATATATCCCAATTTTATGTTTATTATGTTTTATGGGGTAAACTTGATTCAAAGACAAAGTTTTGTCCATTTTAGAATAAACAAATAAAATTATTTTATTATTTATTTGAAAGCAAAACTAGACAAAGGTGGTTTTGCAGTTTGATTTGGTATCCTACTAAATGAGTTATTCAAATTTCACGTAAAATTTTGACAACAATTTTTATTTAAAAATAAAAATAATAAATTTTTTAATATTTATCGTATTTTGTTTATTAAATAAAAAGTAAAATCAGAAAATGGAAACTAAAATCCACGACTCTTGATGATTTTAGAAGAAGATTAAATGTCAAAGTAAAAAGCATTCGCTGGTTAGAGGAACGTTTGGAAGCTGGGTCAGTTCCTTTAGTAAAGGTTGAGCTAGAGTGCAGGCTTCAGATTTTAAATAAGACAATATTTAAGGCAAATGAGTTGCAAGACCAGATCAAAATTAATTTGGAGCCGATTTAGAAAAATTAAAGATAACAACTAAGGCATGGGTGATGTCATTATTAAATGCCTTCACTATAGCTGAAGAGTGCCCATCAACTACTGCAATTTCTGCAGCCCCAACTCGAGCTCGACTTCCCAGTTTGGCATTGCCAAAATTCAGTAGAAACTATTCGGAGTTGAAAAATTGTATGACTCTCTTTGAGACATTAGTAGACCAGGATGTGAACATTCCTGTTATCGAGTAATTTAACCATTTAATTTCGTGCCTCTATGGTGAAGACTTACGAACTATCAAGGCATTCCAAATCACCGAGAGTAATTATGACAAAGCTATTGCTAGTCTAACAATAAAGCAAAGCTAACTTCGAACGGAGCCGAAGTTGATATACCCTTGCAGCTAAAACCGGATATATATCGCAAACATCGGATATAGTTGTCCGATCCTTATGATTACATCATAATATAACCAATTAATTACAATAAAAAATCTAAAAAAAAGTCCCAAGCTTCTATCTTCAAAAATACGAAAGTTGATATTTCTACCAAATACCATTTCCGATCGTACAGTTATATGTCAGCTATAAGATATAGTCAACCGATCGTTATGAAATTTGGTAGATCGGATTAACTGACCAAAAATAGAATGTGTACCAAGTGCCAGCTGTCTATCATCAAAAACACGAAAGTTGGGTCATTTCCGATCGTTCAGTTATATGGCAGCTACAGGATATAGTCGGCCGATCCTAATGAAATTTTGTAGGTCGGATTAACTGACCAAAAATATAATCTGTACCAAGTTCCAGCTTTCTATCTTCAAAAACACGAAAGTTGGGTCATTTCCGATCGTTCAGTTATATGGCAGCTATAGGATATAGTCGGCCGATCCTTATGAAATTTGGCATGTCTCTCATGTCAATTTTGAACTCTCTAACTCTAAAAACACCAAAGTTATACCATTTCCGATCAATCAGTTATATGGCAGCTATAGGATATAGTCGGCCGATCCCGGCCGTTCCGACTTATATACTGCGTGCAAAGGAAAGAAGAGTGTGTGCAAAGTTTTAAGACGATAGCTTTAAAACTGAGAGACTAGTTCGCGTAGAAACAGACAGACAGACAGACGGACAGACGGACATGCTCATATCAACTCAGGAGGTGATCCTGATCAAGAATATATATACTTTATAGGGTCGGAGATGTCTCCTTCACTGCGTTGCACACTTTTGGACAAAATTATAATACCCTCTGCAAGGGTATAAAAAGAGTTTGCGATAACGAATGTCTCATCTTTACGAACGAAATAAGAAAATTATTCAGCCTCCGAAAGTTTCGTAGGTCCAGCACCTGTCTGCTGAAGAGACTATCAAGTCAAAACAGGAGAAAACTGGATTCGGGAAGCAGCACAATAGAAGTTCGTTGGCTTGCTCCGCTTCCAACAAACAAGCTTGCAGTTATTACAACGCACAAGACCATAGTATTGCCCAGTGTATTCCGTTTGCTCGCCTTGCTGTAATGCAACGGTTTGAGTTTGTCAAGTCAGCCTCATTATGTTTAAATTGTCTGCGAAAAGGTCACGCGGTTGCGAAGTGTAAATTGGCTAGGCGTCAAATTTGTGCAAGATCGCACCCCAAACTTCTGCACCTACATCTTGATGGCCCTTCTACGTCACATGCTTTGCATGCGTCATCCCTAGAAAGGGTTTTGTAAGCGACGTCGATCGTAAGCGTTATAACTAAAAATAGCGAGCACATTATGGCCCGAGCATTACTTGACTCTGGGTCACAAATGAACTTTATTACTGAAGATCTTGCTCAACGCTTACAGATCCGTAGAGAGGAATCGTGTATCAACTTGCTTGGAATTACCAAAAATAATTACTCGAGTCGATAGATGGCAATTTGAAAAAATTCTGTTCGTAGGAAGAAGCTTTTTAAAAAAGCTTCTGTCACCTGAGAAGCAATGAGGAGCTAATGAAAATTAAGTCTGAAGTAACTCAGGTTCTTCAAAGCGCTGGGTTTGAATTGAGCTGGTGGTTTTCAAACTCGCCTGAAAGTACTGCATCCGTGAGCACGGTTAAGCCAATAAAACTTTCGGACTCAGAACTGACTAAAGCATTGGGAATCGCTTGGGTTGCTAAAGAAAATATATTTAAATTTGAATTAAATTTGGATCATTCTTTCGGTGACATCGAAGCTGTTTCACCCCTTTGGCTTATTAAGCCTTATACTTATAAAAGAAAAAATCCTATTGCTTGAACTTTGGCTAAATAAGCTAGATTGGGATGAGTCGATTCCACTTCACTTAGAAACAGCATGAAACAAAATACAAATTGCTTTGTTGCAATTAGAGGACATCTCAATTCCGAGATTCGTGTTTACCGAGCCGATGTCACCGATTCAAATTCAGGCCTTTTCTGACGCATCGATGAGATCCTATGGAGCCTGCGTCTATATTCGTTGCGAATCTGCAGAAGGTATTAAAGTTTCATTATTGACGGCAAGGTCTAAAGTAGCGCCGCTCAAGACAAAGACGCTCCGCCGTCTTGAGTTATGTGCCGCTCACCTTCTCGCAGATCTCTGCCGCAAGATAAAGCCTCTAATAAAAGTTCCGATCGAACGAAGTGTATTTTGGTCGGATTCAGAAGTAACTCTTCATGGGATTCGTTCCCATCCATCGTCGTTGTCAACGTTCGTATCGAATAGAGTTGCTGAAATTCAAGAGTGGTCAGATGATAGCACGGGGCGGCATGTACCAACTAAACAGAACCCGGCAGATATAGTGTCCAGAGGAATCGATCTAGAATCGATCTGGTTTACAGGTCCATCGTTTTTAAAGAAACCGGAAAATAAGTGGCCGACGATCCCCCGGTTTGATCTGTCACCAGAACTTATACAGATTGATGCAAAAAATAATGCGGTCGGATTAACTGTCATCGTCTCTACCTCACATTTATTGGAAGTGATCAAAGGATATTCCTCTCACCTAAAACTGCTCCGAGTGTTCTATTATATGTTCCGCTTTATAAGGAAATCCAAGAAATTTGTAGTGAATTCTGATATTGTTTCCTCACCTGTCGAATATAATGAAGCCTTTAAGAAAATAATCGAAATAGACCAAGAGCACGAGTATCAAGATGAAATAGATAGATCCAAAAGAAAGACTAATGCTCCTATATCGTACGATGCCAAGTTTCCAGTATTGTTGACAAAACGCTCTCAATTGCTCTCAACGCTCTAAAACGCTCTCTTATGGATCGTATATGCGCACAAAGTCTGCAGTCAGACAGTACGGTCATGCATACGCTGCTTTAAATGCAAGCCTCTTCTGAACACTCAAATCATGGGAGAATTCCCCTTAGATAGAATTCGTGCTCTCCGCCCATTCTCCATATGTGGTGTTGATTGACGACATTGAAAATTCGAGGTAGGCCACCCTAAAGTCCTATATTGCCTTAGTTGTTTGGTTTGCTCAGGACTAGGACTAGCTCTGGAGCAGAGTATAGAAAGCAGTCCACAAGCTGGCGCGGCTGCCAGTGGGTCGAAGCCGGACCGGCCCTCAACGGGGCCGGTGTTAACGGATTTGATTGGATTTCAAATGAATTTGAAGTTGTTTTTAATTTGAATTGTTAGTCTCTAAATCTAGTCTAAGATAGCTTAGAGCGGATCGGGAGCAAAAGCTCATATTCGCTCTTGTGCGAATTCGGCCCGCTTCGCCGCAATAAATAAGTTAGGCTTAAGATTAGAGAAAAAATAATTCGATTTATAACGTTGAAGAGGAAACGTCTTGTTTCGTTTTCGACGTTTAATTGTTCAGTGGAGTGGAAGTGGAAGAATTATTTGGCCTCCCCGTGTGAACGGGTTAACGCCACAGCTAATGTATGAAATCTCATTTCAGGAGATCTTAAAATTGCGCTTGCATTAGCGAAATTTTTTTTTTTATATATGTAGTATATGTATATATATCGATATGTAGTTGTCGAATGGTTCATTTGCAAAGAAGCGATAAATATCATTATATTTATTGGAAAATGAAAGTGTTGGAAATGCTTGAGTATTTTGAACAATTTAAAATAAGATGTGAAATATTTTTCACTGCATTGCATGTGTCGCAAATAGCATTGTCAAAAACTTTCATTTTTGATAAAGTGTACTTATCGAATGCATGTCCGCTAAGGATTCTATTTAATCGTCTTGTGTCTATACGGTCGCAAATATCAGTTTTATAAAAACCTAGGTTTCTTGGTGATGAAAGGCCAAAAGTTCCATAGAGAATACGTTATAGTCTCTTTCCCAATCATCTTGAATGTAATGAAATATATAGTTGATCGCATCACTCAATGTCCATCTAACATATTTGAAGGAGCCGTGTATAGAAGCGTTCTTTGCTGCTCGATCAGCAATTTCGTTTTCCCAAATATTTGCATAGCTGGGTATGTGGTGAACTACAACCTTTGGAAGCATAGGACAATTTTCGATTTTGGAGAATATTTCCTGGGCAATATAATTGCTGGAACAGTTATTTTGTAAAGTTTGAATAGCGCCAAGCTTTATATATTTAGAATAGATTCTACTGTAGCTGGTTTTAGTGTATGAGCATGAAAGAGGTAAGAGTGAAGCAGTTGGAAGTCTGAACGCGAAGGATTTGGCTAACTCTTTAGCTGTACGAATTCAAATCTGTAAATGGGTGGTAGTTCAGCAGCGAGATAATAAATAATTTTGACAGGAGTTAATTAAAAAAAAGGCCTAAAGCGATTGTTCAAAACCAGAACATGGTGATACAGCTGCTTGTAGCACAACAGTCTAAATAATCTCTGCAGGCGCTACGAATATCAATGCGGAACGCCAATGGTGTATCGCGGCATAAACAAGAATTGTCACAATTCTTGACCGAAAACCATATTGACGTTATGCTACTGGTGGAAACGCATCTTACAAGCAAATACCACTTTCATATAAGAGGCTACACAATCTGCCGCACAGATCATCCAGATGGGAAAGCCCACGGCGGAACTGGAGTTCTAATCAGAGAACGCATTAAACACCATTTTCACAAAAGGTTTGCAACAAACTTCTTGCACATCGATACAAATTCAGTCAAGCAAAGGAATCCTTTCAATCGCTGCCGTTTACTGCCCTCCTCGTTTCTCAATCTCGGAAGGACAATTTATGGACTTCTACAATTCACTTGGGGATCGATTTATAGCGGCAGGAGACTACGATGCCAAATATACGCACTGGAGATCACGTCTAGTGACTCCCAAAGGAAGCCATTTGTACAATGCAATTAAAATTTGAAAAATAAACTGGACTACGTTTTCCCTGGAAGTCGCACACACTGGCCAACAGACTCACGAAAGCTCCCAGACCTTATTGATTTTGCAGTGACAAAAAACATACCTCGCAATCTAATAAGTGCCAAAGCAGTCTCGGACTTATCATCAGACCACTCACCTGTGCTTCTAACGCTTCTTCAAAGCCCAGAAATAACCCCTTCAGCCTGACGACGCCAAAAACGAACTGGCTAAAATACAAAAAGTACGTGAGTGCCCACATAGAACTCGCCCCGGAATTTAACATGGAATCGGATATCGACTACACCACGAGCTCCCTGGAAGAAGTACTTGTTGCGGCAGCTAAAATTTCTCCTCCTCATGGGAAAGAAGTAAACCGAAACAAATACTTCAAATCTAATCAGCAAATCGAACAGCTCGTGCGAGAAAAGAGGCGCACGCTTCGTGATTTGCAAAACAGCAGATTACCAGCTTCAAAACAAGGCCTTAAGGAAGCAACCCGATCACTCGACCAGGCTCTTCACCAACAGGAAGAAAATGCACAGCTGAGGTACATCCAGAATCTCTCGCCAAAAAGCACAAAGTACAACCTGTGGGGGCCCACCCATAAGAAACTCTTCGGGATGCTGGGCTCGCAGCGACGAAGACCGACGAAGTTTCTTCCAGCCAAACCCAGCCTCAAATTCATTCCTCCTGCCAGACAATGAGCCAGAGTCCTCCCCTCAGCCAGGCGCACCTGCTCTCCGGCGGAACGAAATCGGAAAAGTCATAAGAGGGTTAAACCAAAAAAGGCTCCCGGTGGTGACCTATTGACCCCAAAGATGCTGATCGAACTTCCAAAATGCGCTATAGAGGTCGTCTGCAAACTATTTAATGGAATCATTAATCTTGGCTGTTTCCAATTCCATCATTATAATGGAAATCCATCATTATAATGATACCGAAGCCTGGAAAAGACCACGCAATTCCGTCATCATACAGACCAATAAGCCTTAGTTCTTGTTTGTCTAAATTGTTTAAAAAATGCGTGTTAACTCGCATAATACCACTTCTGGAAGCTTGCAATATTATCCCGGCACACCAATTTGGCTTCCGAAGAAACCATGGAACCATTTGCTAACATACACCGACAAGCTACTGGAATCATATCTCTACAATAGAGTGTTCTCAGTGAGGTGCAATACAGCTACTTCGGGCGACTACACCATCGAAGCTGGAGTTCCACAATGAAGCGCACTCGGCCCGTGTCTATATCTTTTGTATACTGCGGATTTTCCTACGAGCGCACAACTAACAACCTCAACGTTCGCCGATGATACCGCTATCCTTAGTCGCTCCAGATGCCAAACGCAGGCAACAACCCAACTGGCTAATCATCTCATAATAGTGGAAAGGTGGCTGTCCAACTGGCGCATTAAAACAAACGAACGAAAGTGTAAACATATAACAATTACTCTTAACAGACAAACATGCCCTCCGCTTTTACTAAACGGTATGCAAATCCCTCAAGCTAACGAAGTAACGTACCTTGGAGTCCACCTTGATAGACGACTTACCTGGCGTAAGCACATCGAATGCACGAATGCACAAAAAGATGCAACGAAAACTGAAAGCCAGCAGCCTCCACTGGATCATAAACTCACGATCGCCACTGTGCCTGGACTACAAGTTACTACTATACAATTCAGTCCTAAAGCCAATCTGGACGTATGGCTCCCAGCTGTGGGGGAACGCGAGCAGCAGCAACATAGACATCATACAGCGCGCACAATCAGAAATCTTGAGAACTATCACAGGGGCACCTTGGTATGTTCGCAACGAAAACATCCACCGGAATCTGGGCATCCTGGCAGTGAAAGACGAAATCCATAAGCAAAAAGAGTCGTACAAAGAAAAACTGTCTTCGCACCCAAATTTCGCTCGGGGGTTTCTAGCGTATCCCGCCTTAGACGCAAACCTCCCAACCCAGCAATTGATTTTTAGGGCCGTCTAACTCCGTATCAGTCAATATGACTGTTAGTGAAGTTAAAAATATAAGATTTGATACACCTCTTGTTAGTCTCGCAAAGAGAAGATTAAAGAAATAAAAGCAACGTTCAAAAAAAAAATTCTAGTGGCCTGAATCAACTGCGCTCTACGATCTGGAGTTCATCTGGAGATAAACACGAGCCCGTATAAGGAAACGTTTGGTCAACATATGGTCACGAACGGCAAA
Organism: Drosophila bipectinata; assembly: GCF_030179905.1. Taxonomy (NCBI): domain Eukaryota; kingdom Metazoa; phylum Arthropoda; class Insecta; order Diptera; family Drosophilidae; genus Drosophila; species Drosophila bipectinata. The sequence goes on along the minus strand of NW_027222790.1, from coordinate 11,052 downwards.
ACTTTTCAACTATTACGAGACTTATGTATGCTAGAAGATCAAAGTCCTTCGTAGCAAGATCACGCAGCAAAGTCCAAAATTCAAAAATAAAAAAAGTCAAAAATAAATTTACTTACCATTTTTGCAGCATCCACGATCGTTGTTTCCATAGATGTATGTATGTTGGACGTACAATGATAATGGTCAGTATTGGCGAACCAGGTCCGAAAATTTCAGGACTTGATTCCTCAAAATATGTGGGAGCGATATTAATGGGACAGGTACCATTCGAATGGCCTAAAAAATAGCTCTCAAGTGGTATACCGTGCATAATGGCGCATCCTCTGTAAAAAAAGCTAGTGTGGGCATTCAAATTCAATAATTCAATTCCGATCGTTCAGTTATATGGCAGCTATAGGATATAGTCGGCCGATCCTAATGAAATTTTGTAGGTCGGATTAACTGACCAAAAATATAATCTGTACCAAGTTCCAGCTTTCTATCTTCAAAAACACGAAAGTTGGGTCATTTCCGATCGTTCAGTTATATGGCAGCTATAGGATATAGTCGGCCGATCCTTATGAAATTTGGCATGTCGTAATATTTCGCCAAAAAAAAGCTCTCATGTCAAATTTGAACTCTCTAACTCTAAAAACACCAAAGTTATACCATTTCCGATCAATCAGTTATATGGCAGCTATAGGATATAGTCGGCCGATCCCGGCCGTTCCGACTTATATACTGCGTGCAAAGGAAAGAAGAGTGTGTGTAAAGTTTTAAGACGATAGCTTTAAAACTGAGAGACTAGTTCGCGTAGAAACAGACAGACAGACAGACGGACATGCTCATATCAACTCAGGAGGTGATCCTGATCAAGAATATATATACTTTATAGGGTCGGAGATGTCTCCTTCACTGCGTTGCAGACTTTTGGACAAAATTATAATACCCTCTGCAAGGGTATAAAAAGAGTTTGCGATAACGAATGTCTCATCTTTACGAACCAAATATGAAAATTATTCAGCCTCCGAAAGTTTCGTAGGTCCAGCACCTGTCTGCTGAAGAGACTATCAAGCCAAAACAGGAGAAAACTGGATTCGGGAAGCAGCACAATAGAAGTTCGTTGGCTTGCTCCGCTTCCAACAAACAAGCTTGCAGTTATTGCAACGCACAAGACCATAGTCTTGCCCAGTGTATTCCGTTCGCTCGCCTTGCTGTAATGCAACGGTTTGAGTTGTCAAGTCAGCTTCATTATGTTTAAATTGTCTGCGAAAAGGTCACACGGTTGCGAAGTGTAAATCGGCTAGGCGTCAAATTTGTGCAAGATCACCCCTTTGGCTTATTAAGCCTTATACTTATAAAAGAAAAAATCCTATTGCTTGAACTTTGGCTAAATAAGCTAGATTGGGATGAGTCGATTCCACTTCACTTAGAAACAGCATGAAACAAAATACAAATTGCCTTGTTGCAATTAGAGGACATCTCAATTCCGAGATTCGTGTTTACCGAGCCGATGTCACCGATTCAAATTCAGGCCTTTTCTGACGCATCGATGAGATCCTATGGAGCCTGCGTCTATATTCGTTGCGAATCTGCAGAATGTATTAAAGTTTCATTATTGACGGCAAGGTCTAAAGTAGCGCCGCTCAAGACAAAGACGCTCCGCCGTCTTGAGTTATGTGCCGCTCACCTTCTCGCAGATCTCTGCCGCAAGATAAAGCCTCTAATAAAAGTTCCGATCGAACGAAGTGTATTTTGGTCGGATTCAGAAGTAACTCTTCATGGGATTCGTTCCCATCCATCGTCGTTGTCAACGTTCGTATCGAATAGAGTTGCTGAAATTCAAGAGTGGTCAGATGATAGCACGTGGCGGCATGTACCAACTAAACAGAACCCGGCAGATGTAGTGTCCAGAGGAATCGATCTAGAATCGATCTGGTTTACAGGTCCATCGTTTTTAAAGAAACCGGAAAATAAGTGGCCGACTATCCCCCGGTTTGATCTGTCACCAGAACTTATACAGATTGATGCAAAAAATAATGCGGTCGGATTAACTGTCATCGTCTCTACCTCACATTTATTGGAAGTGATCAAAGGATATTCCTCTCACCTAAAACTGCTCCGAGTGTTCTATTATATGTTCCGCTTTATAAGGAAATCCAAGAAATTTGTAGTGAATTCTGATATTGTTTCCTCACCTGTCGAATATAATGAAGCCTTTAAGAAAATAATCGAAATAGACCAAGAGCACGAGTATCAAGATGAAATAGATAGATCCAAAAGAAAGACTAATGCTCCTATATCGTACGATGCCAAGTTTCCAGTATTGTTGACAAAACGCTCTCAATTGCTCTCAACGCTCTAAAACGCTCTCTTATGGATCGTATATGCGCACAAAGTCTGCAGTCAGACAGTACGGTCATGCATACGCTGCTTTAAATGCAAGCCTCTTCTGAACACTCAAATCATGGGAGAATTCCCCTTAGATAGAATTCGTGCTCTCCGCCCATTCTCCATATGTGGTGTTGATTGACGACATTGAAAATTCGAGGTAGGCCACCCTAAAGTCCTATATTGCCTTAGTTGTTTGGTTTGCTCAGGACTAGGACTAGCTCTGGAGCAGAGTATAGAAAGCAGTCCACAAGCTGGCTCGGCTGCCAGTGGGTCGAAGCCGGACCGGCCCTCAACGGGGCGGTGTGAACGGGGTTGATGGGATTTCAAATCGATTTGAAGTTGTTTTTAATTGAATTGTTAGTCTCTAAATCTAGTCTAAGATAGCTTAGAGCGGATCGGGAGCAAAAGCTCATATTCGCTCTTGTGCGAATTCGGCCCGCTTCGCCGCAATAAATAAGTTAGGCTTAAGATTAAAGAAAAAACAAGAAAGCAAAGCTAACTTCGGGCGGAGCCGAAGTTTATATACCCTTGCAGCTATAACCGGATATATATCGCAAACATCGGATATAGTTGGCCGATCCTTATGATTACATCATAATAAAACCAATTAATTACAATAAAGAATCTAAAAAAAAAGTCCCAAGCTTCTATCTTCAAAAATTCGAAAGTTGATATTTCTACCAAATACCATTTCCGATCGTTCAGTTATATGTCAGCTATAAGATATAGTCAACCGATCGTTATGAAATTTGGTAGATCGGATTGACTGACCAAAAATAGAATGTGTACCAAGTGCCAGCTTTCTATCTCCAAAAACACGAATGTTGGGTCATTTCCGATCGTTCAGTTATATGGCAGCTATAGGATATAGTCGGCCGATCCTAATGAAATTTTGTAGGTCGGATTAACTGGCCAAAAATATAATCTGTACCAAGTTCCAGCTTTCTATCTTCAAAAACACGAAAGTTGGGTCATTTCCGATCGTTCAGTTATATGGCAGCTATAAGATATAGTCGGCCGATCCTTATGAAATTTGGCATGTATTATTTTGCCAAAAATAGCTCTCATGTCAAATTTGAACTCTCTAACTCTAAAAACACCAAAGTTATACCATTTCCGATCAATCAGTTATATGGCAGCTATAGGATATAGTCGGCCGATCCCGGCCGTTCCGACTTATATACTGCGTGCAAAGGAAAGAAGGGTGTGTGCAAAGTTTCAAGACGATAGCTTTAAAACTGAGAGACTAGTTTGCGTAGAAACAGACAGACGGACAGACGGACAGACGGACAGACGGACATGCTCATATCAACTCAGGAGGTGATCCTGATCAAGAATATATATACTTTATAGGGTCGGAGATGTCTCCTTCACTGCGTTGCACACTTTTGGACAAAATTATAATACCCTCTGCAAGGGTATAATAATTCGATTTATAACGTTGAAGAGGAAACGTCTTGTTTCGTTTTCGACGTTTAATTGTTCAGTGGAGTGGAAGTGGAAGAATTATTTGGCCTCCCCGTGTGAACGGGTTAACGCCACAGCTAATGTATGAAATCTCATTTCAGGAGATCTTAAAATTGCGCTTGCATTAGCGAAATTTTTTTTTTATATATGTAGTATATGTATATGTTCATTTGCAAAGAAGCGATAAATATCATTATATTTATTGGAAAATGAAAGTGTTGGAAATGCTTGAGTATTTTGAACAATTTAAAATAAGATGTGAAATATTTTTCACTGCATTGCATGTGTCGCAAATAGCATTGTCAAAAACTTTCATTTTTGATAAAGTGTACTTATCGAATGCATGTCCGCTAAGGATTCTATTTAATCGTCTTGTGTCTATACGGTCGCAAATATCAGTTTTATAAAACCTAGGTTTCTTGGTGATGAAAGGCCAAAAGTTCCATAGAGAATACGTTATAGTCTCTTTCCCAATCATCTTGAATGTAATGAAATATATAGTTGATCGCATCACTCAATGTCCATCTAACATATTTGAAGGAGCCGTGTATAGAAGCGTTCTTTGCTGCTCGATCAGCAATTTCGTTTTCCCAAATATTTGCATAGCTGGGTATGTGGTGAACTACAACCTTTGGAAGCATAGGACAATTTTCGATTTTGGAGAATATTTCCTGGGCAATATAATTGCTGGAACAGTTATTTTGTAAAGTTTGAATAGCGCCAAGCTTTATATATTTAGAATAGATTCTACTGTAGCTGGTTTTAGTGTATGAGCATGAAAGAGGTAAGAGTGAAGCAGTTGGAAGTCTGAACGCGAAGGATTTGGCTAACTCTTTAGCTGTACGAATTCAAATCTGTAAATGGGTGGTAGTTCAGCAGCGAGATAATAAATAATTTTGACAGGAGTTAATTAAAAAAAAGGCCTAAAGCGATTGTTCAAAACCAGAACATGGTGATACAGCTGCTTGTAGCACAACAGTCTAAATAATCTCTGCAGGCGCTACGAATATCAATGCGGAACGCCTATGGTGTATCGCGGCATAAACAAGAATTGTCACAATTCTTGACCGAAAACCATATTGACGTTATGCTACTGGTGGAAACGCATCTTACTAGCAAATACCACTTTCATATAAGAGGCTACACAATCTGCCGCACAGATCATCCAGATGGGAAAGCCACGGCGGAACTGGAGTTCTAATCAGAGAACGCATTAAACACCATTTTCACAAAAGGTTTGCAACAAACTTCTTGCACATCGATACAAATTCAGTCAAGCAAAGGAATCCTTTCAATCGCTGCCGTTTACTGCCCTCCTCGTTTCTCAATCTCGGAAGGACAATTTATGGACTTCTACAATTCACTTGGGGATCGATTTATAGCGGCAGGAGACTACGATGCCAAATATACGCACTGGAGATCACGTCTAGTGACTCCCAAAGGAAGCCAATTGTACAATGCAATTAAAATTTGAAAAATAAACTGGACTACGTTTTCCCTGGAAGTCGCACACACTGGCCAACAGACTCACGAAAGCTCCCAGACCTTATTGATTTTGCAGTGACAAAAAACATACCTCGCAATCTAATAAGTGCCAAAGCAGTCTCGGACTTATCATCAGACCACTCACCTGTGCTTCTAACGCTTCTTCAAAGCCCAGAAATAACCCCTTCAGCCTGACGACGCCAAAAACGAACTGGCTAAAATACAAAAAGTACGTGAGTGCCCACATAGAACTCGCCCGGAATTTAACATGGAATCGGATATCGACTACACCACGAGCTCCCTGGAAGAAGTACTTGTTGCGGCAGCTAAAATTTCTCCTCCTCATGGGAAAGAAGTAAACCGAAACAAATACTTCAAATCTAATCAGCAAATCGAACAGCTCGTGCGAGAAAAGAGGCGCACGCTTCGTGATTTGCAAAACAGCAGATTACCAGCTTCAAAACAAGGCCTTAAGGAAGCAACCCGATCACTCGACCAGGCTCTTCACCAACAGGAAGAAAATGCACAGCTGAGGTACATCCAGAATCTCTCGCCAAAAAGCACAAAGTACAACCTGTGGGGGGCACACCCATAAGAAACTCTTCGGGATGCTGGGCTCGCAGCGACGAAGACCGACGAAGTTTCTTCCTGCCAAACCCAGCCTCAAATTCATTCCTCCTGCCAGACAATGAACCAGAGGCCTCCCCTCCGCCACCCGCCCCTTCATTCCGGCCGGACGAATCGGAAAAGCCATAAGAGGGTTAAACCAAAAAAGGCTCCCGGTGGTGACCTATTGACCCCAAAGATGCTGATCGAACTTCCAAAATGCGCTATAGAGGTCGTCTGCAAACTATTTAATGGAATCATTAATCTTGGCTGTTTCCAATTCCATCATTATAATGGAAATCCATCATTATAATGATACCGAAGCCTGGAAAAGACCACGCAATTCCGTCATCATACAGACAATAAGCCTTAGTTCTTGTTTGTCTAAATTGTTTAAAAAATGCGTGTTAACTCGCATAATACCACTTCTGGAAGCTTGCAATATTATCCCGGCACACCAATTTGGCTTCCGAAGAAACCATGGAACCATTTGCTAACATACACCGACAAGCTACTGGAATCATATCTCTACAATAGAGTGTTCTCAGTGAGGTGCAATACAGCTACTTCGGGCGACTACACCATCGAAGCTGGAGTTCCACAATGAAGCGCACTCGGCCCGTGTCTATATCTTTTGTATACTGCGGATTTTCCTACGAGCGCACAACTAACAACCTCAACGTTCGCCGATGATACCGCTATCCTTAGTCGCTCCAGATGCCAAACGCAGGCAACAACCCAACTGGCTAATCATCTCATAATAGTGGAAAGGTGGCTGTCCAACTGGCGCATTAAAACAAACGAACGAAAGTGTAAACATATAACAATTACTCTTAACAGACAAACATGCCCTCCGCTTTTACTAAACGGTATGCAAATCCCTCAAGCTAACGAAGTAACGTACCTTGGAGTCCACCTTGATAGACGACTTACCTGGCGTAAGCACATCGAATGCACGAATGCACAAAAAGATGCAACGAAAACTGAAAGCCAGCAGCCTCCACTGGATCATAAACTCACGATCGCCACTGTGCCTGGACTACAAGTTACTACTATACAATTCAGTCCTAAAGCCAATCTGGACGTATGGCTCCCAGCTTTGGGGAACGCGAGCAGCAGCAACATAGACATCATACAGCGCGCACAATCAGAAATCTTGAGAACTATCACAGGGGCACCTTGGTATGTTCGCAACGAAAACATCCACCGGAATCTGGGCATCCTGGCAGTGAAAGACGAAATCCATAAGCAAAAAGAGTCATACAAAGAAAAACTGTCTTCACACCCAAATTTCGCTCGGGGGTTTCTAGCGTATCCCGCCTTAGACGCAACGACCTCCCAACCCAGCAATTGATTTTTAGGGCCGTCTAACTCCGTATCAGTCAATATGACTGTTAGTGGAGTTAAAAATATAAGATTTGATACACCTCTTGTTAGTCTCGCAAAGAGAAGATTGAAGAAATAAAAGCAACGTTCAAAAAAAAAAAAAATATACATATAAGTAAGTAAAGTAACAATAGGTAAAACGGGCAGAGAGTTATGCATGCAGATATGTATATTAGCGGTCTATTTTAATGTATGTTTTATCTCTCTTCCTGTTACTGGAAGAGAAAGCTCTCGGCGGTTGGCGATCCATCCGAATCCTCACGGAGGCCTCCTAGTGGCCTGAATCAACTGCGCTCTACGATCTGGAGTTCATCTGGACATAAACACGAGCCCGTATAAGGAAACGTTTGGTCAACATATGGTCACGAACGGCAAAACTTTTCAACTATTACGAGACTTATGTATGCTAGAAGATCAAAGTCCTTCGTAGCAAGATCACGCAGCAAAGTTCAAAATTCAAAAATAAAAAAAGTCAAAAATAAATTTACTTACCATTTTTGCAGCATCCACGATCGTTGCTTCCATAGATGAATGTATGTTGGACGTACAATGATAATGGTCAGTATTGGCGAACCAGGGTCCGAAAATTTCAGGACTTGATTCCTCAAAATATGTGGGAGCGATATTAATGGGACAGGTACCATTCGAATGGCCTAAAAAATAGCTCTCAAGTGGTATACCGTGCATAATGGCGCATCCTCTGTAAAAAAAGCTAGTGTGGGCATTCAAATTCAATAATTCAATTCCGATCGTTCAGTTATATGGCAGCTATAGGATATAGTCGGCCGATCCTAATGAAATTTTGTAGGTCGGATTAACTGACCAAAAATATAATCTGTACCAAGTTCCAGCTTTCTATCTTCAAAAACACGAAAGTTGGGTCATTTCCGATCGTTCAGTTATATGGCAGCTATAGGATATAGTCGGCCGATCCTTATGAAATTTGGCATGTCGTAATATTTCGCCAAAAAAAAGCTCTCATGTCAAATTTGAACTCTCTAACTCTAAAAACACCAAAGTTATACCATTTCCGATCAATCAGTTATATGGCAGCTATAGGATATAGTCGGCCGATCCCGGCCGTTCCGACTTATATACTGCGTGCAAAGGAAAGAAGAGTGTGTGTAAAGTTTTAAGACGATAGCTTTAAAACTGAGAGACTAGTTCGCGTAGAAACAGACAGACAGACAGACGGACAGACGGACATGCTCATATCAACTCAGGAGGTGATCCTGATCAAGAATATATATACTTTATAGGGTCGGAGATGTCTCCTTCACTGCGTTGCAGACTTTTGGACAAAATTATAATACCCTCCGCAAGGTATAAAAAGAGTTTGCGATAACGAATGTCTCATCTTTACGAACCAAATATGAAAATTATTCAGCCTCCGAAAGTTTCGTAGGTCCAGCACCTGTCTGCTGAAGAGACTATCAAGCCAAAACAGGAGAAAACTGGATTCGGGAAGCAGCACAATAGAAGTTCGTGGCTTGCTCCGCTTCCAACAAACAAGCTTGCAGTTATTGCAACGCACAAGACCATAGTCTTGCCCAGTGTATTCCGTTCGCTCGCCTTGCTGTAATGCAACGGTTTGAGTTTGTCAAGTCAGCTTCATTATGTTTAAATTGTCTGCGAAAAGGTCACACGGTTGCGAAGTGTAAATCGGCTAGGCGTCAAATTTGTGCAAGATCACCCCTTGGCTTATTAAGCCTTATACTTATAAAAGAAAAAATCCTATTGCTTGAACTTTGGCTAAATAAGCTAGATTGGGATGAGTCGATTCCACTTCACTTAGAAACAGCATGAAACAAAATACAAATTGCCTTGTTGCAATTAGAGGACATCTCAATTCCGAGATTCGTGTTTACCGAGCCGATGTCACCGATTCAAATTCAGGCCTTTTCTGACGCATCGATGAGATCCTATGGAGCCTGCGTCTATATTCGTTGCGAATCTGCAGAATGTATTAAAGTTTCATTATTGACGGCAAGGTCTAAAGTAGCGCCGCTCAAGACAAAGACGCTCCGCCGTCTTGAGTTATGTGCCGGAACGAAGTGTATTTTGGTCGGATTCAGAGGTAACTCTTCATGGGATTCGTTCCCATCCATCGTCGTTGTCAACGTTCGTATCGAATAGAGTTGCTGAAATTCAAGAGTGGTCAGATGATAGCACGTGGCGGCATGTACCAACTAAACAGAACCCGGCAGATATAGTGTCCAGAGGAATCGATCTAGAATCGATCTGGTTTACAGGTCCATCGTTTTTAAAGAAACCGGAAAATAAGTGGCCGACGATCCCCCGGTTTGATCTGTCACCAGAACTTATACAGATTGATGCAAAAATAATGCGGTCGGATTAACTGTCATCGTCTCTACCTCACATTTATTGGAAGTGATCAAAGGATATTCCTCTCACCTAAAACTGAAATCCAAGAAATTTGTAGTGAATTCTGATATTGTTTCCTCACCTGTCGAATATAATGAAGCCTTTAAGAAAATAATCGAAATAGACCAAGAGCACGAGTATCAAGATGAAATAGATAGATCCAAAGAAAGACTAATGCTCCTATATCGTACGATGCCAAGTTTCCAGTATTGTTGACAAAACGCTCTCAATTGCTCTCAACGCTCTAAAACGCTCTCTTATGGATCGTATATGCGCACAAAGTCTGCAGTCAGACAGTACGGTCATGCATACGCTGCTTTAAATGCAAGCCTCTTCTGAACACTCAAATCATGGGAGAATTCCCCTTAGATAGAATTCGTGCTCTCCGCCCATTCTCCATATGTGGTGTTGATTGACGACATTGAAAATTCGAGGTAGGCACCCTAAAGTCCTATATTGCCTTAGTTGTTTGGTTTGCTCAGGACTAGGACTAGCTCTGGAGCAGAGTATAGAAAGCAGTCCACAAGCTGGCGCGGCTGCCAGTGGGTCGAAGCCGGACCGGCCCCCAACGGGGCCGGTGTTAACGGATTTGATTGGATTTCAAAAGAATTTGAAGTTGTTTTTAATTTGAATTGTTAGTCTCTAAATCTAGTCTAAGATAGCTTAGAGCGGATCGGGAGCAAAAGCTCATATTCGCTCTTGTGCGAATTCGGCCCGCTTCGCCGCAATAAATAAGTTAGGCTTAGATTAGAGAAAAAAATATTCGATTTATAACGTTGAAGAGGAAACGTCTTGTTTCGTTTTCGACGTTTAATTGTTCAGTGGAGTGGAAGTGGAAGAATTATTTGGCCTCCCCGTGTGAAAGGGTTAAACGCCACAGCTAATGTATGAAATCTCATTTCAGGAGATCTTAAAATTGCGCTTGCATTAGCGAAATTTTTTTTTTTATATATGTAGTATATGTATATGTTCATTTGCAAAGAAGCGATAAATATCATTATATTTATTGGAAAATGAAAGTGTTGGAAATGCTTGAGTATTTTGAACAATTTAAAATAAGATGTGAAATATTTTTCACTGCATTGCATGTGTCGCAAATAGCATTGTCAAAAACTTTCATTTTGATAAAGTGTACTTATCGAATGCATGTCCGCTAAGGATTCTATTTAATCGTCTTGTGTCTAACGGTCGCAAATATCAGTTTTATAAAACCTAGGTTTCTTGTGATGAAGGCCAAGTTCCATAGAGAATACGTTATAGTCTCTTTCCCAATCATCTTGAATGTAATGAAATATATAGTTGATCGCATCACTCAATGTCCATCTAACATATTTGAAGGAGCAGTGTATA
>NW_027222789.1:17500-21351 GCF_030179905.1 Drosophila bipectinata | reverse complement strand
TAGCATAATGCCATCGGGGATACTCCTGGCATTTCTTGGAGTAATCCCGTCCGGGCCTGGAGAACCTGATAATTTGACCTTATGGGCCCTAAGATTCGCGCTGGTTCACAGCGGACCATACTCTCTCCAACGAATGTTCCATGTGGAACGAGGCGTGTTCGATGGAGCTTGAGCTAGGCGTGGTCATTATCTGTTTCCAATATGGCTCCATAATTTTCCTGGGGTGGCTGCACCGACTCGTCAGCGCCCTCCAGCAGGGACTTTTATGCATCTTCCCGGATGGATTTTATCCAGTTACGCTGAACCCTAGCGTACTGCTGCCTTCTAAGCTGTCTCATATTTCGAGGCTCCGTTCGGGGCCTCGTCAGAATGTGCGGTTCATTCCGTGGCGGGAAAAATTTCCATGAGATAGCAAATAAACTTTGGAGAGTGGTTTCCTGTCCCGAGACCTGCGCATTATCTACGATAGTTTGCAGGACCTCGGCTCTCCACCGGGAATCGCATACTACTGGGGCATAGCCCTGTAGTACCCTGAGGATTTCGCTGTTCGTCTGTTCGTGTGGTCTGATGTGTCCCGAAGATGATGTTGATACTCGTCGGTTTTGCTCGCTATTACTAGGGCGGCGCTGTGAGGTATTCGACTCTAATGCTTTCTGGGGTGGGAACAGATTGCCTCTTATCTGTTCCAGTTTTGCCTTATATTCACCCCTCTCCGATATGAAGAAATTGCATCGGAACTGCGGTGTGTAAAAATTTCCGCTAGCTTTTTATTTAGATGTCGAATACCACTTGCTGCAAAGCTCGACCTCTTTTCTCGCCATCATCAACGTTTCTTCCTCTGACCACCTCGCTTTTTTATCAACACGAAGAACCGTTGTGTATCAAGTTCGTCTTTGTGTCGATGTGACATGTGGACGCCCAAACCCTCTTTTGGAGCTTGAACGCCAATTCACACATATCCGTGCAGTGGGCAACACCCGACCTGAATACTTAATAAGAGAGTCATCAGTAACTCCCCGCCGTTGACCCCGCGCTTACTTGAATTTCTTCACTTTCTGACATTCAGAAGCACTGGGCACAATCACATTGTGTCAACACCCGCTAGGGCCATCACAATGCTTTGTTTTAATTAGACAGTCGGATTCCCCAAGTCCGTGCCAGTTCTGAATTGATTGTTAATTGATAATCGTTATAATTAATAAGAACTAATTGGTTTGACCCAACTAGTATTCTTAAAAATTTTAGCAAGAAAGTTCCACAATTGGATACGTAACTAAACTATCCGGGGAACAAGTTACAACCATAAATGATTATAACTCTATTTACCCAGAACGAGCACATAAACCATATTATTGTTTCCCAATCAAGCCCGACTATCTCAATCTTCAGAGCCAATCCTTATCCCGAAGTTACGGATCTAATTTGCCGACTTCCCTTACCTACATTATTCTATCGACTAGAGACTCTTCACCTTGGAGACCAGCTGCGGATATTGGTACGGCCTGTTGAGAAGTTTGCGTATCCCCACCATAATGTTTCAAGGACCGGGGAGAAAAAATCGACTCAACAGTATATGTCATGCTCTTCCAGCCCATCTACCATATCTCTCGGCGAAAGACTGCCATGGTAGTACGACTATAAAACAGAAAAAAAACTCTTCCCGATATCTCTCGACGGCTCCTTTATCGTCGCCCCTGTTGCCAGGATGCGCACGAGGCCCATATTTAATAACACACGCATACCCAACAGGTTACGGAATTGGAACCGTATTCCCTTTCGTTCAAATTATTCAAGTATATAATTTTCACAATAATTGTAATATTTTATTTTTACTTGAAAATTTTCGGCTTTCGCCTTGACCTCAGGACCGACTAACTCTTGATCAACCACTGTTCACACGAAACCCTTCTCCACGTCAGTCCTCCAAGGTCGCATTCGTTGATTTTCTACTACCACCAAGATCTGTACCAATAGCAGCTCCATGCAGGCTTACGCCAAACACTTCTACGCATACCATTGTACCTTCCTACTCACTAAAGTTTCAAAATTTATATTACAAGTAATATAAATCATCTACTTTAGCGGTAATGTATAGGTATACAACTTAAGCGCCATCCATTTTAAGGGCTAGTTGCTTCGGCAGGTGAGTTGTTACACACTCCTTAGCGGATTTCGACTTCCATGATCACCGTCCTGCTGTTTTAAGCAACCAACGCCTTTCATGGTTTCTGCATGAGTTGTTAATTTGGGCACCGTAACATTACGTTTGGTTCATCCCACAGCGCCAGTTCTGCTTACCAAAAGTGGCCCACTGGGCACATTATATCATAACCTTAAACTTCATATCAAGAAAGTTAAGGTTCTTACCCATTTAAATGTTGAGAATAGGTTAAGATCGTTTCGACCCTAAGGCCTCTAATCATTCGCTTTACCAGATAAGATTATTTTATATAACATTAAAATGCACCAGCTATCCTGAGGGAAACTTCGGAAGGAACCAGCTACTAGATGGTTCGATTGGTCTTTCGCCCCTATACTCAATTCTGACAATCGATTTGCACGTCAGAACTGTTTCGGTCTTCCATCAGGGTTTCCCCTGACTTCAACCTGATCAAGTATAGTTCACCATCTTTCGGGTCACAGCATATCTGCTCAAGGTACGTTCCAGTTAGAGGCATAAATAATATAAATATTATTATACATAACTATATAGAACGCCCCGGGATTGTGTTAATTAACTATAAATAGTTAAAAAACTAATCCCATTAATAGTCAAGTTAATTACGCGATTAGTTTTATATCCCTATAACTTGCCCATATGTTAGACTCCTTGGTCCTTGTTTCAAGACCGGTCCCGAAGGTTTCCTGACTCTTGCGCATTGTTAATCATACAAGTGCATTTAATCCACACAAAAATCAATGATAATTATGGCATTATTTATTGCCAAAATATTCACGCGCTGTATTCTTATTAATCTATCAACACTTTATCAAATTAATGACATTTATCCTATGTTAAAATGCAAGCATAATAATTTGAATAAACTATAAGTCATATTTTATGATAAATTATATATGTTAATAGATTACAATGTCCTTATATGGAAAAAATGCACACTATTTCTATAATATTATTTAAATATTATAACTTTAATGATGAATTTTCCATAATGGATATTCAGGTTCATCGGGCTTAACCTCTAAGCAGTTTCACGTACTATTTAACTCTCTATTCAGAGTTCTTTTCAACTTTCCCTCACGGTACTTGTTTACTATCGGTCTCATGGTTATATTTAGTTTTAGATGGAGTTTACCACCCACTTAGTGCTGCACTATCAAGCAACACGACTCTTTGGAAACATCATCTAGTAATCATTAACGTTATACGGGCCTGGCACCCTCTATGGGTAAATGGCCTCATTTAAGAAGGACTTAAATCGTTAATTTCTCATACTAGAATATTGACGCTCCATACACTGCATCTCACATTTGCCATATAGACAAAGTGACTTAGTGCTGAACTGATTTCTTTTCGCTCGCCGCTACTAAAGAAAATCCTTGTTAGTTTTCTTTTCCTCCCCTAATTAATATGCTTAAATTCAGGGGGTAGTCCCATATGAGTTGAGGTTGTATAAAGCAATGTATATATATATAAACAATATATCTCTATGAAGAACAATATATTTGATATATTTTCAATTTTCGCATCTTTAAATAAGAGACAATTCTAGTTAAAAAAAATTTAATTTTTTTTTTTATGCTAGACATTTCTCAGTATTATTTCAATCGAAAAAACAAAGAATTGTATATCTTCATCCCTTCCTTTATAACTATTTGAGATATTGCTTTAT
>NW_027222789.1:0-12500 GCF_030179905.1 Drosophila bipectinata | reverse complement strand
ATCCATATATATTTTTTTATATTCATATATTTTCATATATGTTATATGCATATGTATTCATAACCATATGCTTATATATTAATACTGGCGGTCTTCTGTTTAATATAATATTATTTTAATATTATATTGGTCAGCCGAACACCACCTACCCTATATACCTTTTCGAACACGGTTTCGTCAATCCGGTCATTTATTGTATGGGAAGTATGACTTTCCCACACATATTTGGATATCCATACGATTGCATATCCATATGAAAATATTTTTAATATTTTTAATATATTTTTAATATTTCCATATTTAATATAATATAATTAAATTATTATATTATATATTATATGGTAGGCTATCACCATCACCTACCATATATTTCATATACATATAAATATTTTCATATCCATATATATTTTTTTTATATTCATATATTTTCATATATGTTATATGCATATGTATTCATAACCATATGCTCATATATTAATACTGGCGGTCTTCTGTTTAATATAATATTATTTTAATATTATATTGGCAGGCTGAACACCACCTACCCTATATACCTTTTTGAACACGGTTTCGTCAATCCGGTCATTTATTGTATGGGAAGTATGACTTTCCCACACATATTTGGATATCCATACGATTGCATATCCATATGAAAATATTTTTAATATTTTTAATATATTTTTAATATTTCCATATTTAATATAATATATTTAAATTATTATATTATATATTATATGGTTTGCTAGCCTCATCACCTCACCTACCATATTTTCATATACATATAAATATTTTCATATCCATATATATTTTTTTATATTCATATATTTTCATATATGTTATATGCATATGTATTCATAACCATATGCTCATATATTAATACTGGCGGTCTTCTGTTTAATATAATATTATTTTAATATTATATTGGCAGGCTGAACACCACCTACCCTATATACCTTTTTGAACACGGTTTTCGTCAATCCGGTCATTTATTGTATGGGAAGTATGACTTTCCCACACATATTTGGATATCCATACGATTGCATATCCATATGAAAATATTTTTAATATTTTTAATATATTTTTAATATTTCCATATTTAATATAATATAATTAAATTATTATATTATATATATATGGTAGGCTAACAATCATCACCTACCATATATTTCCATATACATATAATATTTTTCATATTCATATATATTTTTTTTTTAATATTATTCATATATTTTCATATATGTTATATGCTATGTTTCATAACCATATGCTTATATATTAATACTTGATAATATTTAATGGCTTGGACTGGCAGATCTTCTTTTAATATAAATATTTTTTTAATATTATATTGGTAGGGAGAGGCCGAACACCACCTACCCTATATACCTTTTTGAACACGGTTTCGTCAATCCGGTCATTTATCGTATAGGAAGTACGACTTTCCCACACATATTTGGATATCCATACGATTGCATATCCATATGAAATATTTTTAATATTTTTAATATTCGTGAGTTTTTAAATAGGGACAGAAGGAATCTCTTGAATTGAATCATGCGCGTCACTAATAAGATGACGAGGCATTTGCGTAACTATGCGAAGGTAATTCAACGCCGCCGTCCTAATGTTTAAGTCTTATAACAATATATGTTTAATATTTTTAATATCCGTGAGGTCAGAAGGAATCTCTTGAATTGAATCATGCGCGTCACTAATAAGATGACGAGGCATTTGGCTACCTATGCGAAAGTAATTCAACTCCCGCCGTCTTAAGGTTTAAGACTTATAACAATATATGTTTAATATTTTTAATATCCGTGAGGTTTTAAATAGGGACAGAAGGAATCTCTTGAATTGAATCATGCGCGTCACTAATAAGATGACGAGGCATTTGGCTACCTATGCGAAAGTAATTCAACTCCCGCCGTCTTAAGGTTTAAGACTTATAACAATATATGTTTAATATTTTTAATATCCGTGAGGTTAAATAGGGACAGAAGGAATCTCTTGAATTGAATCATGCGCGTCACTAATAAGATGACGAGGCATTTGGCTACCTATGCGAAAGTAATTCAACTCCCGCCGTCTTAAGGTTTAAGACTTATAACAATATATGTTTAATATTTTTAATATCCGTGAGGTTTTAAATAGGGACAGAAGGAATCTCTTGAATTGAATCATGCGCGTCACTAATAAGATGACAAGGCATTTGGCTACCTATGCGAAAGTAATTCAACTCCCGCCGTCTTAAGGTTTAAGACTTATAACAATATATGTTTAATATTTTTAATATCCGTGAGGTTTTAAATAGGGACAGAAGGAATCTCTTGAATTGAATCATGCGCGTCACTAATAAGATGACGAGGCATTTGGCTACCTATGCGAAAGTAATTCAACTCCCGCCGTCTTAAGGTTTAAGACTTATAAACATATATGTTTAATATTTTTAATATCCGTGAGGTTTTAAATAGGGACAGAAGGAATCTCTTGAATTGAATCATGCGCGTCACTAATAAGATGACGAGGCATTTGGCTACCTATGCGAAAGTAATTCAACTCCCGCCGTCTTAAGGTTTAAGACTTATAACAATATATGTTTAATATTTTTATATCCGTGAGGTTTTAAATAGGGACAGAAGGAATCTCTTGAATTGAATCATGCGCGTCACTAATAAGATGACAAGGCATTTGGCTACCTATGCGAAAGTAATTCAACTCCCCCCGTCTTAAAGTTTAAGACTTATAACAATATAAATGAAAAATATTATTTTCATTTTTCACGTCACTAATAAGATGACGAGGCATTTGGCTACCTAAACGAAAGTAATTCATCTTCCGCCGTTATAAGGTTTAAGACTTATAACAATATAAATGAAAAATATTATTTTCATTTTTCACGTCACTAATAAGATGACGAGGCATTTGGCTACCTATGCGAAAGTAATTCAACTCCCGCCGTCTTAAAGTTTAAGACTTATAACAATATAAATGAAAAATATTATTTTCATTTTTCACGTCACTATTAAGATGACGAGGCATTTGGCTACCTAAACGAAAGTAATTCATCTTCCGCCGTTATAAGGTTTAAGACTTATAACAATATAAATGAAAAATATTATTTTCATTTTTCACGTCACTAATAAGATGACGAGGCATTTGGCTACCTATGCGAAAGTAATTCAACTCCCGCCGTCTTAAAGTTTAAGACTTATAACAATATAAATGAAAAATATTATTTTCATTTTTCACGTCACTAATAAGATGACGAGGCATTTGGCTACCTATGCGAAAGTAATTCAACTCCCGCCGTCTTAAGGTTTAAGACTTATAACAATATATGTTTAATATTTTAATATCCGTGAGGTTTTAAATAGGGACAGAAGGAATCTCTTGAATTGAATCATGCGCGTCACTAATAAGATGACGAGGCATTTGGCTACCTATGCGAAAGTAATTCAACTCCCGCCGTCTTAAGGTTTAAGACTTATAACAATATATGTTTAATATTTTTAATATCCGTGAGGTTTTAAATAGGGACAGAAGGAATCTCTTGAATTGAATCATGCGCGTCACTAATAAGATGACGAGGCATTTGGCTACCTATGCGAAAGTAATTCAACTCCCGCCGTCTTAAAGTTTAAGACTTATAACAATATAAATGAAAAATATTATTTTCATTTTTCACGTCACTAATAAGATGACGAGGCATTTGGCTACCTAAAAGAAAGTAATTCATCTTCCGCCGTTATAAGGTTTAAGACTTATAACAATATAAATGAAAAATATTATTTTCATTTTTCACGTCACTAATAAGATGACGAGGCATTTGGCTACCTAAACGAAAGTAATTCAACTCCCGCCGTCTTAAGGTTTAAGACTTATAACAATATAAATGAAAAATATTATTTTCATTTTTCACGTCACTAATAAGATGACGAAACAGTTAGTAGGCCACAATTAGTAGGGAAACGTGGACAACCCGTGATAAATCCTTATATGCTTTCTTAGATATAGCATATAAAGATTTTTTATACTAAATATACATATTTACACATGCATATTTACATTTTTTTTATATTTCGAATCATCAAGCAAAGGATAAGCTTCAGTGGATCGCAGTATGGCAGCTGCTCAACCACTTACAACACCTTGCCCGTTACAAAAGTCGTTTACAATTGATTCTAGGCTTTGTCATTGTATTAAATAATGTTTTCATATGTAACTAGCATGGCATCAGGTGATCAAAGATCCTCCCAATTTACTATGTTACAAATTACATTGGCATCACATCCATTGTCGTTTAAAATATAAATAATAAACTTTAAATGGTTTAGAAGCCATACAATGCAAATTGCCCCTTATTTATCATTGCAGTCCAGCACGGATACGACCTTAGAGGCGTTCAGGCATAATCCAACGGACGTAGCGTCATACCACTGTTCGCTCGAACAAGTATTGTGCCATTGGTCCGTACCTGCGGTTCCTCTCGTACTACGCAGGAATGCTGTCGCAACAACGTTTTGTCATTAGTAGGGTAAAACTAACCTGTCTCACGACGGTCTAAACCCAGCTCACGTTCCCTTGCATGGGTGAACAATCCAACGCTTGGTGAATTTGCTTCACAATGATAGGAAGAGCCGACATCGAAGGATCAAAAAGCGACGTCGCTATGAACGCTTGGCCGCCACAAGCCAGTTATCCCTATGGTAACTTTTCTGACACCTCTTGTTAAAAACTCTTTAAACCAAAAGGATCGATAGGCCGAGCTTTTGCTGTCCCTGTGTGTACTGAACACCGAGATCAAGTCAGCATTTGCCCTTTTGCTCTATGTGTGGTTTCTGTCCGCACTGAGCTGGCCTTGGGACACCTCCGTTATTATTTGAGAGATGTACCGCCCCAGTCAAACTCCCTACCTGGCAATGTCCTTGAATTGGATCATACCTGAGTAATTGGAGTTATACCAAATTTTCAAATCGATAATACATGAATGCATCTCTCATTAAAGAATTTGTTTGCGATTATATAACAAACTCGTGATACTTTGATCAAGAAGCTTGCATCAAACCCAATACCATAAGATATAATAAATATATCCGTATAATGGCTAGGAAATGATACACGTTCCATTTAATCAAGTAAGTAAGGAAACAATAAGAGTAGTGGTATTTCATTGTCGATACCAAACCGAAGTCTAATATCTCCCACTTATTCTACACCTCTTATGTCTCCTTACACTGCCAGATTAGAGTCAAGCTCAAAAGGGTCTTCTTTCCCCGCTAATTATTCCAAGCCCGTTCCCTTGGCTGTGGTTTCGCTAGATAGTAGATAGGGACAGAAGGAATCTCGTTAATCCATTCATGCGCGTCACTAATTAGATGACGAGGCATTTGGCTACCTTAAGAGAGTCATAGTTACTCCCGCCGTTGACCCGCGCTTACTTGAATTTCTTCACTTTGACATTCAGAGCACTGGGCAGAAATCACATTGTGTCAACACCCGCTAGGGCCATCACAATGCTTTGTTTTAATTAGACAGTCGGATTCCCCAAGTCCGTGCCAGTTCTGAATTGATTGTTAATTGATAATCGTTATAATTAATAAGAACTAATTGGTTTGACCCAACTAGTATTCTTAAAAATTTTAGCAAGAAAGTTCCACAATTGGATACGTAACTAAACTATCCGGGGAACAAGTTACAACCATAAATGATTATAACTCTATTTACCCAGAACGAGCACATAAACCATATTATTGTTTCCCAATCAAGCCCGACTATCTCAATCTTCAGAGCCAATCCTTATCCCGAAGTTACGGATCTAATTTGCCGACTTCCCTTACCTACATTATTCTATCGACTAGAGACTCTTCACCTTGGAGACCAGCTGCGGATATTGGTACGGCCTGTTGAGAAGTTTGCGTATCCCCACCATAAATTTTCAAGGTCCGAGGAGAAAATATCGACACAACAGTATATGTCATGCTCTTCTAGCCCATCTACCATATCTCTCTGCGAAAGACTTCCATGGTAGTACGACTATAAAACAGAAAAGAAAAACTCTTCCGATATCTCTCGACGGCTTCTTTATGGTCGTTCCTGTTGCCAGGATGAGCACGAGGCCCATATTTAATAACAAACGGATACTCAACAGGTTACGGAATTGGAACCGTATTCCCTTTCGTTCAAAATTATTCAAGTATATAATTTTCACAATAATTGTAATATTTATTTTTACTTGAAAATTTTCGGCTTTCGCCTTGAACTTAGGACCGACTAACTCGTGATCAACCACTGTTCACACGAAACCCTTCTCCACTTCAGTCCTCCAAGGTCTCATTCGATTATTTGCTACTACCACCAAGATCTGTACCAATAGCAGCTCCATGCAGGCTTACGCCAAACACTTCTACGCATACCATTGTACCTTCCTACTCACTAAAGTTTCAAAATTTATATTACAAGTAATATAAATCATCTACTTTAGCGGTAATGTATAGGTATACAACTTAAGCGCCATCCATTTTAAGGGCTAGTTGCTTCGGCAGGTGAGTTGTTACACACTCCTTAGCGGATTTCGACTTCCATGATCACCGTCCTGCTGTTTTAAGCAACCAACGCCTTTCATGGTTTCTGCATGAGTTGTTAATTTGGGCACCGTAACATTACGTTTGGTTCATCCCACAGCGCCAGTTCTGCTTACCAAAAGTGGCCCACTGGGCACATTATATCATAACCTTAAACTTCATATCAAGAAAGTTAAGGTTCTTACCCATTAAGAGTTTGAGAATAGGTTAAGATCGTTTCGACCCTAAGGCCTCTAATCATTCGCTTTACCAGATAAGATTATTTTATATAACATTAAAATGCACCAGCTATCCTGAGGGAAACTTCGGAAGGAACCAGCTACTAGATGGTTCGATTGGTCTTTCGCCCCTATACTCAATTCTGACAATCGATTTGCACGTCAGAACTGTTTCGGTCTTCCATCAGGGTTTCCCCTGACTTCAACCTGATCAAGTATAGTTCACCATCTTTCGGGTCACAGCATATCTGCTCAAGGTACGTTCCAGTTAGAGGCATAAATAATATAAATATTATTATACATAACTATATAGAACGCCCGGGATTGTGTTAATTAACTATAAAATAGTTAAAAAACTAATCCCATTAATAGTCAAGTTAATTACGCTATTAGGTTTATATCCCAATAACTTGCACATATGTTAGACTCCTTGGTCCGTGTTTCAAGACGGGTCCCGAAGGTATCCTGAATCTTTCGCATTGTTAATCATACAAGTGCATATAATAAACACAAAATCAATGATAATTATGCCATTATATAATTCCGAAAAATTAACGCACTGTATTCTTATTAATCTATCAACACTTTATCAAATTAATGACATTTATCCTATGTTAAAATGCAAGCATAATAATTTGAATAAACTATAAGTCATATTTTATGATAAATTATATATGTTAATAGATTACAATGTCCTTATATGGAAAAATGCACACTATTTCTATAATATTATTTAAATATTATAACTTTAATGATGAATTTTCCATAATGGATATTCAGGTTCATCGGGCTTAACCTCTAAGCAGTTTCACGTACTATTTAACTCTCTATTCAGAGTTCTTTTTCAACTTTCCCTCACCGTACTTGTTTACTATCGGTCTCATGGTTATATTTAGTTTTAGATGGAGTTTACCACCCACTTAGTGCTGCACTATCAAGCAACACGACTCTTTGGAAACATCATCTAGTAATCATTAACGTTATACGGGCCTGGCACCCTCTATGGGTAAATGGCCTCATTTAAGAAGGACTTAAATCGTTAATTTCTCATACTAGAATATTGACGCTCCATACACTGCATCTCACATTTGCCATATAGACAAAGTGACTTAGTGCTGAACTGATTTCTTTTCGCTCGCCGCTACTAAGAAAATCCTTGTTAGTTTCTTTTCCTCCCCTAATTAATATGCTTAAATTCAGGGGGTAGTCCCATATGAGTTGAGGTTGTATAAAGCAATGTATATATATATATAAACAATATATCTCTATGAAGAACAATATATTTGATATATTTTCAATTTTCGCATCTTTAAATAAGAGACAATTCTAGTTTAAAAAATTGTTATTTTCTTTATGCTAGTCTTTTTTCAGTATTATTTGAATTGAAAAAAAGAATTGTATATCTTCATTTTTTCTTTTATAAATATTTGAGATAATTGCTTTTATATTTAATATTATGAATATATAAATATATCCAATAATATACCATATGCATATCATTATAAAAATATATAATAATAAGCAACTTTATTAGCATAGTCTTACAACCCTCAACCATATGTAGTCCAAGCAGCACTATAAAATTAATTAAAGTACATAACAGCATGGACTGCGATATGCGTTCAAAATGTCGATGTTCATGTGTCCTGCAGTTCACACGATGACGCACAGTTTGCACACGATGACGCCACAGTTTTGCTGCGTTCTTCATCGACCCATGAGCCGAATGATCCACCGCTTAGAGTTTTATAAATATATATAAATATACAATTCGTCAATGTATGGGTTTTTTCATGTTGCGCAAATTTTAAAAATACATCACGCAACGCATGTATATTAATGCAATTTATATCAATATCGTCTATCATATAAAGTTAATTTTTATATACCTAAAATAATTGTTGCGAAATGTCTTAGTTTTATATAATCAATATAAATATAATTTATATTGTTTTAATATTATATAAAGCATTAACCTGTATATCAGGTACAACAATGTATATTTTAGGTGTTGCATTTATCAATGTATGCGCATAATTTAATATGAACAATACATCACGCAACGCATGTATATTAATTAAATATACACGCAATTTATATTGAAGACAACAAATGGTCTATATATTCAATATAATATATATGTCTTTTATTTTTGGGTAATTTTTATTTATATATTTATATATAATAAATATTTTAATAACGGATAAGATTCATTCAATAATGATCCTTCCGCAGGTTCACCTACGGAAACCTTGTTACGACTTTTACTTCCTCTAAATAATCAAGTTCGTGGAACGTCTGCGAAAGAACCGTAACACACAAGGCGTCACAGTGATCACGTCCGGAGACCTCACTAAATAATTCAATCGGTAGTAGCGACGGGCGGTGTGCACAAAGGGCAGGGACGTAATCAATGCGAGTTAATGACTCACACTTACTAGGAATTCCAAGTTCATGTGAACAGTTTCAGTTCACAATCCCAAGCATGAAAGTGGTTCAGCGGTTTACCCGGACCTCTCGGTCTAGGAAATACACGTTGATACTTTCATTGTAGCGCGCGTGCAGCCCAGGACATCTAAGGCGATCACAGACCTGTTATTGCTCAATCTCATTATTGCTAGACGCAATTTGTCCATTTAAGAAGCTAGTATCCTTATAATGGGACAAACCAACAGGTACGGCTCCACTTATATAAACACATTCAAACACAATAAACATTTTACTGCTACCATGAATGAAGGCTATATAAGCTTCAACACCATAATCCTGAAGATATCTATTTAATATATTTGAGTCTCGTTCGTTATCGGAATTAACCAGACAAATCACTCCACGAACTAAGAACGGCCATGCACCACCACCCATAGATTCGAGAAAGAGCTATCAATCTGTCTTACACACTTATGTTCGGACCTGGTAAGTTTTCCCGTGTTGAGTCAAATTAAGCCGCAGGCTCCACTCCTGGTGGTGCCCTTCCGTCAATTCCTTTAAGTTTCTGTTTTGCAATCATACGCCCCCGGAGCCCAAAAGCTTTGGTTTCCCGGAAGCGACGGAGAGAGCCATAAAAGTAGCTACAACCAATTGCTAGCTGGCATCGTTTAGGGTTAGAACTAGGGCGGTAGCTGATCGCCTTCGAACCTCTAACTTTCGTTCTTGATTAATGAAAACATCTTTGGCAAATGCTTTCGCTTAAGTTTAGTCTTACGACGGTCCAAGAATTTCACCTCTCGCGTCGTAATACTAATGCCCCCCAACTGCTTCTATTAATCATTACCTCTTGATCTGAAAACCAATGAAAGCAGAACAGAGGTCTTATTTCATTATCCCATGCACAGAATATTCAGGCATTTGAAGCCTGCTTTAAGCACTCTAATTTGTTCAAAGTAATTGTACCGGCCCACAATAACACTCGTTTAAGAGCACTAATGCAGGTTTTTAAATAGGAGGAACATATGAAAAAATACAAGTATTTAAACATATATAGGAGCTCCACCGGTAATCCGGTTACATAGATATAGGTATCGTACTAACTACAATTGTATGTTGTACTACCCGTATGAGCACAAGTTCAACTACGAACGTTTTACCGCAACAACTTTAATATACGCTATTGGAGCTGGAATTACCGCGGCTGCTGGCACCAGACTTGCCCTCCAATTGGTCCTTGTTAAAGGATTTAAAGTGTACTCATTCCAATTACAGGGCCTCGATATGAGTCCTGTATTGTTATTTTTCGTCACTACCTCCCCGAGCTGGGAGTGGGTAATTTACGCGCCTGCTGCCTTCCTTAGATGTGGTAGCCGTTTCTCAGGCTCCCTCTCCGGAATCGAACCCTGATTCCCCGTTACCCGTTGCAACCATGGTAGTCCTAGATCTACCATCAAAGTTGATAGGGCAGACATTTGAAAGATCTGTCGTCGGTACAAGACCATACGATCTGCATGTTATCTAGAGTTCAACCAATATAACGATCTTGCGATCGCTTGGTTTTAGCCTAATAAAAGCACATGTCCCATAAGGTTCATGTTTTAATTGCATGTATTAGCTCTAGAATTACCACAGTTATCCAAGTAACTGTTAACGATCTAAGGAACCATAACTGATATAATGAGCCTTTTGCGGTTTCACTTTTAATGCGTGTGTACTTAGACATGCATGGCTTAATCTTTGAGACAAGCATATAACTACTGGCAGGATCAACCAGAATAATGTTTATATCTTTGATATATTTCATTTTCATATTGATA
This sequence comes from Drosophila bipectinata, assembly GCF_030179905.1. Classification (NCBI taxonomy): domain Eukaryota; kingdom Metazoa; phylum Arthropoda; class Insecta; order Diptera; family Drosophilidae; genus Drosophila; species Drosophila bipectinata. The sequence continues at coordinate 1,454 of NW_027222789.1, read as the reverse complement.
TATAGAAATCAAAGATTGCAAATATTTGTATAAATTAAAATATTAACGAATTTGGCCAATTATTATATGGCATTCAATATTCGTTCATTTATTAAAATATATATATATATATATATATTTATAATATATCCCTCGGGTGCCCAACGCATACACCTCAGGGTATATTTTTTTTCTGGGTTTTTCTTCAACCCTTGTTTGTGTTAGGGTATTTATATGAGCGGGCGGTCTTTTTATTTATATAAGCCTTTTTTAATATTTTTTTTAATAAAATACAATATTATGCATATATTTAATTCTAAAATATCTTTATATTTTCACATACAACAATTTGTATATATTCACATATATATATTTGCTTAATTTTATAATAAAATTATCGCATATGTATTTTGATAAGAAATTTTAAAGTTATTTTCTTTGTATAGAATAGTCTAGTTTTATATGATATAAAACTAAGCACTTTTAATTTTCATATTTTATATATTTTCATATATATGTTTATTCATATTTATTTATACAATAATAATAATAATAATATTACTACTATTATCATATAACGTATATGAAATTAAATTTAATTCCATATACTTCTAGGATCTAATAAAAAGAATTTTTTATTTGCCTAGAACCAGAAATTAACGATAATAATTGAAACTTGTCAAATTATAATTTATAATAAGACGTAGACGCTTCAACGATATTATCTAAGTATACAATATAGTGTATATATAATATATAATATAGTATGTTTTATATTATATAGATAGGCTTACACCACCTACCATAGATAACCTTTTTGACCACACTTTCGTCAAGCTGGGTATTTATTTGCCTTCTTTCCCTCACCTAAAAATACTCATCGGTATTTTAGTATATTCATATAATATAATAATTATACTATATTGGTAGGACGACACCACCTACCCTATATACCTTTTTGAACAAAACACTTTTCGGTCAAGCTGGGTATTTATTGCCTTTTACCCTCACCTCAATAACTCATCGGTATATTTCATATATGTTTAGTATTCCATATGAATATGTATATCCATATCCATATCCATATCCATATCCATATGAAAATAATTTAAATATTTCCATATTATTATAATATAATAAATATTATTATATTATATATATATGGTAGGCCTATCCCATCACTACCATATATTTCATATACATATAAATATTTTCATATCCCATATAGTTTTTTATATTCATAATATTTTCATATATGTTATATGCATATGTATTCATAACATATGCTCATATATTAATACTGGCGGTCTCTGTTTAATTAATATTATTTTAATATTATATTGGCAGGCTGAACACCACCTACCCTATATACCTTTTTTGAACACGGTTTCGTCAATCCGGTCATTTATTGGTATGGGAAGTATGACTTTCCCACACATATTTGGATATCCATACGATTGCATATCCATATGAAA